>NC_057806.1:599447643-599470028 GCF_018294505.1 Triticum aestivum
AGTCCAGTACTCGCCTAAGTTTGAAAAAATCCTACTGAGAGGAGAGCAGACCTCCCACTCGGGGGCTTAGCTGCAGTCCAGTACTCGCCTAAGTTTGAAAAAATCCTATCGAGTGGAGAGCAGACCTCCCACTCGGGGGCTTAGCTGCAATCCAGTACTCGCCTAAGTTTTTAAAATCCTACCGAGTGGAGAGTAGACCTTCCACTCGGGGGCTTAGCTGCAGCCCAGTGCTCGCCTAAGTACGGAACACATCCCAATACGCAAGGACGACGAGGTGCAAATCGACTGCTACCTTCTCCTTCGGAGCTGCACCACAAATACAAAGTTATTTCGAGTGAAGAACAAGTTCCACTCGACAGATAATTCATGAAGATATTCAACGATAAATCAAGTTCAGATAAGATCCAAAGGTCCTAGACCGCAAATCAAAGTACTTGAGCCCCCAGCTCGACAGAGTTTAATGGTTACAAAATCCACTCGGCATTCCGAGGCAAATTTAAAGTGAAGCATAAAAGTTTTTATTCCTCAGGCGGAGGACTAGAAGGGGCGACAAACTCGTCCAAGTCGATCCCGTCTGCAATGCGAGTGGCAGCAGCAATGAAAGTCTCCATGAAGTCTTGAAAGTTGTGCTTCCTGGTATTGGCAACTTGGATGGCGGCCAACTTTTCTTCTCGCGCCTCCTTGCAGTGGACGCGGACCAGAGACAGAGCGACGTTAGCGCCACATCTAGCAGAAGATTTCTTCCATTCCGCCACTCGACCTGGGACTTCATTCAGTCGAGTCATCAGGGACTCGAGGTCATTCTGAAGCGTCGTCCTAGGCCAGAGCGACGTGTCGATCCGCGACATCGCAACCATCAACCGAGCAAGATAGTCAACAACACCGGCAACACGAGATTCCAGTCGGAGCACGTTCATAGCAGCCTCGTCCTTCACTAGAGAATTGATGGGGTCCAAGTCTGTCTCCACTCGACTGGTCTCCTCTTCGAAGTTCTGGCAGAATTCTGTAAACACAATTCAAGGATAAGTCAGTAGCTCTACGCAGGTTTGGTAACTGCAAGTCAGTCGGGCCGGAGTAATTACCCTCGAGCATGACGAACAGCTTCTTGGCGAGTCCACCGAGATAAGCCTCCAGATCGTTCCTCTTCCCCGCCAGTTCACTTGCCTTGTCATTCAGAGCTATATTGCCATTCTTCAGACGGCCGACCTCTCGATTAGCCGCGTCGAGAGCAGTTTTCAGCCTGGAGTTTTCCTTTTCAAGAGTACCGACTGAAGCCAGTTTTTCTTCAGCAAGCTTCATTTTGTTCAGGGCCTCCTTCTGCGCTTCGGCAAGGTCTTGATCCTTCTTCTTCAGAGCCTCCTCCATTTTGTCTGCGAAACAGCAAGTGAGATCAACATCGAGGACGGCCAGAAAGAAAGGACAGTCGACAGAAGCTCACCAGCCATACCTTTTGCTTCGTCCCTCGCCTTCTGCAAGTTCTCCTGAGCAAGCTTCAAGTCAAGGTTCAGCTGGATCTGTTTGTTCTCCAACTCAGTGTAGCGAGCCACAAGTTCGCAGGATTTCTGCAAAAAATCAGTCGACAGACATCCAAGATAAGTTGCTTCCGAGTAACCAAGAGACAATGATGGCGTTATTAAGACTACAGCCGAATCAAAAACATTCGACAGTAGTCTCGATGGGTGCACTCAGCGTGCCCCCACTGGTTCGACCAAAAAAAATCAACTGCCCGTAGTCGACCGTGTACAGTTCCATTCGACATGGCCTGACCAGACCGAGTGAAGAAGTTCAACTAAAGCAACACAATATAAAGACTACAGTCGACTGCCAGCAGTCCACCATAGTCTCGGGGACTACACCCAGTGGGTGCACTTAGCGTGCCCCCACTCGTCAAAAAGATTAATAGACACACCCAATGGGTGTACAGATATAAAAATCTTCGGAAAAGAGATTCTTCAGATAGCATATCCTAACAGAACAAGCAGTGAATCGACTGACCTGGACGTTGCTCTAAAGAGCTGAACTCGCATCATAAGCTGCTTGGCTGGCTTCCCGAACCACCTTCACTTGCTCCATCATGATCCCCGCCTGGCGTATAGCCTCTTTAGCGGCACCCACTTGGTCCTTAGGGACGTGGTGTGTGGCAAAAAGCGAAGGCGGATTTGCAGTCGACGTCGAAGGCCGGACACTCGTCAGAGGTTCAGCGAAGGTCACAGAAGCCCGAGTGGTATCACCACCCTCCCGGACTACGGCCTCAGGCGCCGGAGTGCTTTGTGGGGTCTTGCCAGCCGGCGCCCTCCCGTTCCTTCGCGCCCTCAGTGGCGCTTCATCGTCATCATCAGGGAGGTCAATGACATGAGGAGGAGCTACAAAAAAAATCCAATCGACCGAAATTATAAGAAATCGTCAGTTGACTAAAAAGCAGAGCATCAGTAATCGTACCGGGGTTGGAGGTAACAGCGTCTTCCATCTCTTGACCATCGTCCTTGGCGGAGATCTCCGAGGTGGCAGCACTGCAAATTTCGAAAGTCAGTCAGCTTATTCAATGAGTCAACCAAGAGTCCGTCACGTTCAACAAAGGAAAACAAATTCTACTATTACCCAGAAATGGTGGGGACAGTCATCTTCATCTTGGGCAGAGCCTTGGGTGGCTTGGACGGCGTCACACGTGGGTGCTTGGGAGCTTTTTCTGTCGGCACTAGGGATGAGGTCCGAGGGCGCTTTGACAACTGCCCAACAGGGACAGTCGCCTTACCACGTTCTCGCGCAGGGTCGTGTGTAAGCTTGGATCGCCGTTCCGAGCGGGGAGGTTCGACTTCTTCCTCCTCCTCTTCACTGGAATCGTCGTCGTCATCCCCCTCTCCTTCGCCGTCAGATTCCCACTCTTCTCTCTCGTCTCCACTTTCGCCTCCGCTCGCCTCTCCTTCCTCGGCCTGCTCCTATGCGCCATTGGGTGTCGAGTACATCTCAGTAATGGCCTAGAGGACAGCAAACAAGACAAAAGTCAATCGACTGATCCAAAGAGAACAAATAAAGAAAGCAAGATCACAGTCGGAAACGCAAGGTCAGACCTTGTCCACTTCGTATGTTTGGTCGAGTGGAGGAATCCTCCTGGCTCCTCGGGGGTTGTCCTTGTTCCCTGTGATACTCGACAGCCACCCTTCCAACATCTCGTCAGTGACCTCCTCTGGGTGAATCCGAGTGGTGTCTTCGAGACCCGAGTACAGTCACATCGGGTGGGCACGAGCCTGAAGCGGTTGGATGTGCCTCCGAAGGAAGACTTCCAACAAGTCCATGGCAGTCACACCCTCGCGGACAAGCTGAACCACTCGACCGACCAGCACCTTGACTTGCTCCTTTTCCTCTGGCGTCACTTTCAAAGAGGCAGGTTTTGTGCTCGATTCAGAGAAAAAGGGGGAAACCTAGTCGACTGTCCTGGGGTCACCTGGTCTTTACAGTAAAACCAAGTCGACTGCCACCCGCGGACAGACTCGGGAAAAGTGATAGACGGAAAGGAACTTTTTCCCCTCATCTGGATCGCTAGGCCCCCGCACAGCTGGATCACCTGTGTCCGTTTGTCACTCGACTTGGCCTTCTTGACCGACTGAGAGCAACAAGTGAAGATGTGCTTGAAGAGTCCCCAGTGGGGGCGGCAACCCAAGAAGTTTTCACACAAGGAAATGAAAGAAGCAAGATACACAATAGAATTGGGAGTAAAGTGATGGAGCTGCGCTCCGAAGAAGTTCAAGAAGCTCTAGAAAAAAGGATGAGGAGGCAGAGAGAATCCACGATCGATATGGGTGGTGAGGAGGACGCACTCACCATCAAGAAGCTAGGGTTCGACTTCTTTCCCCGGGAGACGCGCAGATTCGTGGGGAATGAATCCCCCCTCGACCAGATCATCGAGATCATCCTGCCGAATCACCGACGGCATCCAGTCGCCCTGGATCCAATCCTTGGGCAGAGCAGTCCTCGAGGAAGATCCGCCCCGAGCGGACTTCTTCCCCTTCCCCTGCACCGCTGCCTTCTTCGCGCGCTCCAGAGCCGGCGTCTTCTCCTTCACCATCGTCGCCGGCGAAGCTCGAACAGACCTACGGCACCAAGGTGAGAGCGGAGGTGGCGGAGGATCTTGTGAAGGAAGGGGGAAAAGTGAAGGCGCACTGTTCGGGGGTCCCGAGACGGCAGCTTATAAGAGGTCGCTTCCGAGTGGCTGACTGGTAGGCCCAGGCAATCCCGTCAAATCTCGCAACAGGCGCGCGCGCGGTACGTGGTGAAAAAGGTGGCGCGGGGATCAAGGAGCTTCCGTCCTATCCCATCCGATTACTGTGGCCGCCCCCGTCCCGCGCGCTTCCCGAAATTCAAATCCCGTGAAATCCGCGGGCCACAGAACAACTCGTCAAACAAAAGATCCCTTTCACACCGCCACTCGGAACTTCACAAGTAAAGAAATTCACTTGACAAGAGGCCAGGAATGGATCAAGGCGACTGAAAGAAGTTGACGACGTCATCCGTGACAATTGATCCAAAACAAGGCGTTCATATAACATGAAGAACCAGTCGGAAAGATCCCCAACTCCTTCCCCACTCGAACCTCGATCCATTCGGGGGCTAATGATGAAGCTATGTACCTAGGGTAGGGGCATGGACCTGTCCTAAGTACCCTACCCAAGGACATCCCTAGAAGAAGTCACCTTTCAATCGACTTGGAGGTATCCCACTCGACTGATTCAAGACACTCGACCACGAAGCAATCACTCGACCAAGATCCAACCACTCAACTGCCAGGAGATCTAAAGTCACCCTGCACGCAAACGGTCGGTCATTAAGTAGCTTTTATGGTCATCATAGCACTTTATTAGGGGCGTTACCAGTAACCCCCAGTCTTAATGTACTTTAAACCCTGCATTACTGAGGGCTGGAGGGACCTGGCGAACTCTATATAAGCCACCCCCTCCTCAGTATCAAGGGTTCGCACCCCTGTTATTCATACACACATAATTCAGTCGACCGCCTCCGGGCACCGAGACGTAGGGATGTTACTTCCTCCGAGAAGGGCCTGAACTCGTAATCCTCGTGTGCTTACAACTCCTCCATAGCTAAGATCTAGCCTCTCCATACATACCCCCCTACATCACTGTCAGAGTTAGAACCACAACAATCATCATCACCAATGCTCCTCTCATCGGGAGAGGGCAATCTCCATCAACATCTTCACCAGCACCATCTCCTCTCCAAACCCTAGTTCATCTCTTGTATCCAATTCTTGTCTCCAAGTCTGGGATTGGTACTAGTAGGTTGCTAGTAGTGTTAATTACTCCTTGTAGTTGATGCTAGTTGGTTTATTTGGTGGAAGATCATATGTTCAGATCCTATATGCATATTAATACCCCTTTGATTATGAACATGATTATGCTTTGTGAGTAGTTACGTTTGTTCCTGAGGACATGGGAGAAGTCTTGCTATTAGTAGTCATGTGAATTTGGTATTCGTTCGATATTTTGATGAGATGTATGTTGTCTCTCCTCTAGTGGTGTTATGTGAACGTCGACTACATAACACTTCACCATTATTTGGGCCTAGAGGAAGGCATTGGAAAGTAATAAGTAGATGATGGGTTGCTAGAGTGACAGAAGCTTAAACCCTAGTTTATGCGTTGCTTCGTAAGGGGCTGTGTCGGTGTCAAAACCGGCGGATCTCGGGTAGGGGGTCCTGAACTGTGCGTCTAAGGCGGATGGTAACACGAAGCAGGGAACACGATGTTTTACCCAGGTTCAGGCCCTCTTGATGGAGGTAAAACCCTATGTCCTGCTTGATTAATATTGATGATATGGGTAGTACAAGAGTAGATCTACCACGAGATCTGAGAGGCTAAACCCTAGAAGCTAGCCTATGGTATGATTGTATGTTGTCCTACGGACAAAAACCCTCCAGTTTATATAGATAGCGGAGGGGGCTAGGGTTATACAAGGTCGGTTACAAAGGAGGATATATACATATCCGTATTGCCTAAGCTTGCCTTCCACGCCAAGTAGAGTCCCATCCGAACACGAGACGAAGTCTTCAATCTTGTATCTTCATAGTCCAACAGTCCGGCCAAAGGATATAGTCCGGCTGTCCGGAGACCCCCTAATCCAGGACTCCCTCAGTAGCTCTCGAACCAGGCTTCAATGACGATGAGTCCGGCGCACAGTGTTGTCTTCGGCATTGTAAGGCGGGTTCTTCTCCAATTTTCAAGAGTTCGTAAGCAGTGTCCGGCTCCATAAATGTTGAACCTCTTGGCTTCTGTGCCCAATAAGGGTTTTCTCCCACGCGTCGAATGAATACGAGGCGCCAGGGCGTTTTTACATTCGCCTCCCTAGCCAGATATATAAATTGTCTATTAAAGGGATGGGGATTCTTAGATCCGATCCATACCATCCTCCCCCAGCGAGAATCCATCAGAGCGCGTTTCGAAAAGATCCATTCCAGCATGCCCGACCTCCGGAGCTCCTCCTCCTGCCCTCGTAGCCCTAAGCCCGGTGATTGGGAGAGGTGTTCAGTCCCGCACAGTCGATTAGTCGAACTGTAGACTAAGGGATTTCTCCCTCCAGCATATATGGTGCCCGTTCGAGCCGGGCTTGCCACCTACAATGGCGGGGAGCAAGCGGAGAGCTTCCCCTGTCCCTCCATGGGGGAACGGGTTTGCCTTGTTCCTTATTTACTAAGGGGACTCGGATTTCCAATTCATCCATTTCTCCGCGGGCTCCTGGAGTTCTACGGCCTCCAATTACACAATCTCACCCCTGCCTCCCTTCTACATATCGCCGGCTATGTTGCTCTCTGCGAGTTGTTCTTGGGCTGCGAGGCTCACTTCAAGCTGTGGAAAAGGCTATTTTGCCTTGTCCCTCGCATACAGAGGAGATCACTTTATCAAGTGGGCGGAGCCGAAATATGGCGCATCACCGATACCGGATACCTGTCCGGTACCCCGAAGAAGTCGTCCGAAGACTGGCCTTCAGAATGGTTTTATATGGAGGATGTTCCCCTTCCGGACCCTGTTCGGCGGGGTCTTCCTGAGTTCAACAATGCTCCTCTGAAGAAGCGCCGAAGTTGGCGCCCACGGAGCCCCCAGGCGGAAGACAACGGAGAAGTCCTCTATCTGATGAACCAGATCAAAGCACTGGCTCAATCAGGATTAACAATAATCGAAGTGATGTTGATTTGCATAATGCGGGGAGTGCAGCCACTTCAATATCGTGGGCACCCCTTGTGGTGTTATAACGGGGCGGATGACGCCACCCGCTATGGGCGTAAGGGTCCGGACAATGCTGCCGCTCTAGCGAAAATTCTGTCCGAACTGTTCAAGGGTGAGGAAGAGGAGTTCACCCGCATCAAGCCATGGGACGGATTCTCCATGTACAATCCTCCAAGCTGGGTAAGTTATATCTCCCTGCTCCCATTTTTCCCGCATTCTTTGTCGTAAGTATTCACCGTGCCACTTTGCGTCAAGAACTGTGAAAAGCCATAAAGGAGGTCAGCAACCCTTCTCCACAACCAGAGGACCCTGACCGGGCCCTCGACTCCGGACTTGAAGAAGATTTGGTTATATTTGTGGAGCTGATAGACCGGCAGTTCTATCAGTTAAGCTGTGACGATGCCATGGTGGCCATTACGGCCGACTATCCCGGACTACTCCCTGCATTGCAAGTAATAAAAACCAAAAATCCCAACTCCAAAACTAGGATCCCCTTTTAGGCACTTCACCCACCATATACACATGGCATCTTTTACAGGGAAGGCATTCGGGACGCCCTGCCGAACCCGCAGCAACTCGCCAACAAGAGGCACCGAGGCTGGGTAGGCCAAAAAGGAAGGCGGTCAGGACGGAGACGCCGGCGCAAAGGTATAAGAAAAACCCCGCCCCGTGGTTGTCGTCTTTCTCAAAATGTAATGACGCCCGTGTTTCTTTAACAGAAAAAACGCTCGCCGGAATATGTCCGGCGATGTTGCCAATCACGCTTCCACCAGTCGGGTGCCAGGACCGGACATGGAGGCAGAAGCCGATATGGGGCAAGCGCCGGATAGTCCCCTACAGAGGATGCGGATAGATTATCCGCTACAAACTCAAAAGTGGAAAGCTCCATGAATCATAGGCGCCGCCGGGCCGTACTCTGTGACGCTTGTTTTTCACCAGAGGCGGTTGACGCCTTCAATTCTGGAGAGGCATACCTCTGTGCTGTTCAAGATGGTCTAGCCAGAGCCACAGATCAGTATGTAAAGGATGTACGGGTGAGTAAATCTGACGATTTATATGTATCAGTAGCCCCTGAGACTTGAAACAGTTACCAGAACTAATTTAAGGATCATCTTTATTGTGCAGGTTCTTACAGAGAAGAATACTAGGCTGTTACAGGAGCTATAGGAATGCAAGACCCAACTACGGGCTATTGTGGCTGCCTTGCAGGAACCAAAAAAGTCACCTGCTGGTAACATTTACTTTAAAGAATGATGGTTACCATATAACGTGTGGCATGGCTGCAGATCTAACAACAGATGCTGCAGATGAATCCGGAGAGAATCCGGAGGACTAGCATGTTATGCGACAGCTAGAGGCTGGCAAACGTGTGCTGACTGAGGTTAGGCGGGAGAAAAACAATCTCCAAGATGCCAATATTAAGCTGAACGTGGAACTAAAAGACGTTCGGGGCCAGCTTGCATATTCCGAGAAGGAGAATAAGCGGCTTCAGCGCGGCATTTTTAGTAAGTGCTTGAACGAATCCTTTTAAAGGAGTTCGGCGAAGAAGCCGACTAACAACATTATGTATGTAGGTATGCTGACGGGTCGTCCCGTGGAGGAAATGCCCGGGTCTGCTGGGTGATCTTCTGTCCGAGCTGTCACATCTACACGAACAAGTTTGGCAGGTGATGCAGGGTGTTGCCCAGGCCTCGTGGCCGTCCGTCTCCCTGCCAGAGGGCGTTGCCGAGCTTGCGGAGAAGCTCAAGGGAGCATGGCGGCGCTTCTGATTATGGAAGATATCAGCCTGCCGACAGGGTGCTAGTGAAGCCTGGGCCATGGTGAAGACACGGTATACCAAGGCAGACCCAAATCACATGGCCGAGGTCGGACCTATGGGGCCCGACGGGAAAGAGATCCCCGTTAGCTTAGTTTATGGGCAAGTAGAATTAGCCACAAAGTATTCTCAACAGGATTGTAAGCTAGACCGCCTGTTGGATGGTATAGAAGAGGAATTTAGTCAGTCTGCATGACTATGTAATTAAAGTGACATGTATAATGCCTTCTAGCCAGATTGTAGATCATTTGTCGTTGCGGACCTTTTCGCTTCAACCTCCGGGCCCAATAGTTCGGAGTGTATCCGAATACCCGCTCAGTTATATAAGAACTGGGGTATGCGTGGAGACCAGGCGTAGGGGTCATTAGTGCTTTATCAGACAAGTGCCCAACTAGTTATGTTATATTACATGGGTAGTAAGAAATATCTTCCAGGGAGAATAGTTCCGTTAAGGGTTCCTTTCCCTGGGTAAGCATGCCCTAAAGTGCATGTCCGGACTGTGATAGGAAACGCAGGAAAAACATCTGGGGGCAGATACGGACAATAAATACAAATCATCTTTTGTTCACCGACCGAATATTCCCTTAAGAACGCTAGCTTTCGGCTTCACCCAGTCTGAGGTACACATCCGGCTAACCCGACAGTAACAATCGCAGAGGTGCTCCCCTTATGCCCTAGCTGAATTAACGGGAACGTAGGGCATAAATGCAAGAGCCAGGCAACCCAGCTTGGCCAAAACTTAAGTCATATCGATGCATATAATGGTGAAAAAAGGTACATGTGGAAGTATAACACATGTGTGGGACATGAGGCCTAGATAAATAATTTAAGCTTCTGTGAAAGAAGCCCCCAGGTATGAAGAGTGCGGCTAGCGCATATGTAATGTGCAAGTGAGGCACAAGGTGACCCTTGAAGGCCTAGAGAAATAATAAAAGAAAGAAAGAAAGAAAGAAAAACAAGACAGATAATATATATGTAGAAAATGGACAAAGGGAGGGGACTAACATAGAGTCCGGTGCTAGGCGTAGAATCTTCGGAGCCTGGCCGCGTTCCATGGGTTCGGCTCGAGTCGACTAGTCGATGCATCCCGCAGTCGGTATGCTCCACCGGTTAGAACTTGGTCAATAATGAAGGGACCTTCCCATTTGCGCTCGAGTTTGTTCTTTTTCTTATCCGGTAGGCGTAGAACTAGTTCGCCAACGTTATAAGTTTTGGCCCGTACTTCTCTGCTTTGGTATCTGCGAGCCTGTTGCTGATAAAATGCGGAACGGGCTTTGGCTATGTCGCGCTCCTCCCTCCAGGGTGTCCAAACTGTCCTGCCGATCGAGCTCGGCTTCTCTTTCTTTGTACATACGCACTCGAGGTGAGTCATGAATTATGTCACAGGGCAAGACTGCCTCTGCGCCGTACACCATAAAGAAGGGTGTATATCCGGTACTACGATTCGGCGTGGTCCACAGCCCCCAGAGTACGGAGTCGAGCTCCTCTACCCAGTGCGTGTTAGACTCTGTTAAGGAGCGCACTAATCTGGGTTTAATGCCGCTCATTATAAGACCATTTGCTCGCTTGACTTGACCGTTGGTTTGTGGGTGATAGACTGAAGCATAATCGAGCTTGATGCCCATTTTGCTGCACCAGAGTTTTACCTCGTCGGCCGTGAAGTTCGTGCCATTATCAGTGATGATGCTGTGGGGGACGCCATAACGGTGTACAACCCCGTATATGAAGTCTATCACCGGTCCGGATTCGGCTGTTTTAACAGGTTTGGCCTCTATCCATTTGGTGAATTTATCCACCATGACCAATAAGTATTTTTTTTCTTGTGGGTTCCCCCTTTAGGGGGTCCAACCATGTCAAGCCCCCAGACTGCAAAGGGCCATGTAATGGGGATTGTTTGGAGGGCGGTGGGTGGCATGTGGCTTTGATTTGCAAAGAGCTGGCAACCGGCGTTGGACCAAGTCTTGTGCATCTGCCCGGGCCGTTGGCCAATAGAATCATGTACGGAAGGCCTTGCTTACAAGAGCCCGGGCTGCGGCGTGATGACCGCCGAGTCCGGCGTGAATTTCTTCCAAAAGATTGCGCCCTTCCTCTTCGGAGATGCACCTTCGAAGGACTCTAGTAGTGCTTTTTTTGTACAATTCTCCCGCATGGACCCTGTAGGCCTTGGATCGCTGCACTATGCAGTGTGCCTCATTTTGGTCCTCCGGGAGTTCCTGTCCAGTTAGGTAGGCCAGGAATGGTTCTGTCCACGGGGAAATAATGGCCATTATTTCGTGGGCTGAAGGTGTTATTTCGGTGGCGGAGCCTCCGATTGTGTCAGAGAGTTCGGTATCGGGTATTTTGGCCGGGTCCGGACTGTTGTTACCGGTGTCCCCTTCCCATACTACGGATGGCTTGAATAGCCTTTCCAAAAATATGTTGGGGGACCGCATCACATTTTGCACCGATGCGGGTGAGGATATCCGTCGCCTGATTGTTTTCCCAAGCCACATGGTGAAATTCGAGCCCCTCGAACCGAGCTGACATTTTTAGGACGGTGTTTCGGTAGGCCGCCATTTTCGGATCCTTGGTGTCAAAGTCTCCATTTATTTGGGATATTGCGAGGTTTGAATCCCCACGCACCTCCAGGCGTTGAATGCCCATGGAGACTGCCATCCGAAGACCATGCAACAGAGCTTTGTATTCGGCTGCATTGTTGGAGTCTGTATACAATATTTGTAATATGTACTGAATGGTATCTCCGGTTGGGGATGTCAGGACAATGCCAGCCCCTTGACCAGCCAGCATTTTAGAACCGTCGAAGTGCATGATCCAATTGGAGTATGCGCCATACTCTTTAGGGAGTCTGGCCTCCGTCCATTCGGCGACGAAGTCGGCCAATACTTGCAACTTAATGGCACGTCGAGGTTTGTATGTTATGTCGAACGGGAGGAGCTCAATGGCCCATTTGGCAATCCGGCCCGTAGCGTCGCGGTTGTTTATAATATCATTAAGTGGCACTTCCAAGGCTACTGTAATCGAACACTCTTGAAAGTAGTGTCGCAGCTCCCGCGATGCCATGAATACCGTATATGCTATATTTTGGTAGTGCGGGTACCGTGATTTGCATGGAGTGAGGACAGTGGATACATAGTATACCGGATTTTGAAGAGGGAATTTATGTCCGTCCGCTTCCTTGTTCGACGACGAGCACCGCGCTTACAACTTGATGAGTTGTCGCAATGTACAACAACATTGGTTCGCTAATGTTTGGCACGGCCAGGATTGGGTTGGTTGCCAAGATGGCCTTTATTTCTTCCAATCAGGCTGTGGCCGCGTCCGTCCACTCGAAGTGTTCGGTGCGCCGAAGGAGGCGATAAAGGGGTAAAGCCTTTTCTCCTAAGAGGGAGATAAAGCGGCTTAGAGCCGCCACACATCCAGTTAACTTCTGGATTTGTTTGAGGTCTGTTGGGGTAGCCAACTATGACAAAGCTCGGATTTTGGCCGGATTAGCTTCAATACCTCTACTAGAGACAATGAAACCCAGGAGCTTTCCGGCCGGTACGCCGAAAACGCATTTTTCCGAATTGAGCTTGATGTCGTATGTTCGGAGGTTGTCGAATGTGAGCCTCAAGTCGTCTATCAAAGAGTCGACGTGTTTGGTTTTGACGACCACATCGTCTACGTATGCCTCTACTATTTTGTCGATTTGTTTCTCCAGACATGTCTGAATCATGCGCTGATATGTTGCGCCGACGTTTTTGAGCCCAAAAGGCATTGTGTTAAAACAGAAGGGACCGTATGGTGTGATGAATGTCGTTGCGGCTTGGTCGGACTCCGCCATCTTGATTTGGTGGTAACCGGAGTATGCGTCGAGGAAACACAATGACTCATGTCCTGCGGTAGCATCAATGATTTGATAGATGCGTGGGAGGGGGAAGGGATCCTTTGGGCAAGCTTTATTGAGGTCTTTGAAATCGACACAAAGGCGCCAGGATTTGTCCTTCTTTGGTACCATCACCAGGTTTGCTAGCTAGTCCGGGTGTTTTATTTCTCTGATGAATCCGGCCTCCAATAACTTGGCTAGTTCCTCTCCCATGGCTTGTCTCTTAGGTTCAGAGAAACGCCAAAGAGCTTGCTTGACCGGCTTGAATCCCTTTAGGATATTGAGGCTATGCTTGGCCAGTGTGGGATTCCTGGCATGTCTGAGGTATGCCAGGCGAATATGTCCCAGTTCTCGCGCAGGAACTCTCGTAGTGCGGCGTCCACAGCGGGGTTTAACTGTGCCCCGATGGAGGCTGTTTTTGTAGGTTCCATTGGGTGGACTTGGAATTTGACTATTTCATCCGCTGGTTTAAAAGAGGTGGACTTGGATCTCTTGTCGAGTATCACGTCGTCCCTGTCCACTGTGGAGCGTAGGTGGTTAATTCCTCGGCCGAGAGGGCTTCAGATAATGCCTCGAGGGCCAGTGCGGCTGTTTTGTTTTCGGCGCGGAGTGCTATGTCCGAATCGCTGGCGAGAGTGATGATTCCATTGGACTCGGGCATTTTGAGCTTCATGTACCCATGATGGGGTACGGCTTGGAAGATTGTGAATGTCTCCCGTCCTAAAAGAGCGTGATAACCACTGCTGAACGGGGCCACTTGGAATGTAATTTCTTTGAACCTGTAATTATCTGGCGTGCCGAATACCACATCTAGTGTGATTTTCCCAGCACAACGTGCTTCCCGACTGGGGATGATTCCTCTAAAGGTTGTGCTACTTTACTCAATGCGGTTCCAGTCTATTTCCATCTTTTGAAGAGTTTCCTCATAGATGAGGTTTAATCCGCTGCCGCCGTACATGAGTACTTTGGTGAGTCGAAAGCCGTCCACGATTGGACTGAGGACCAGTGCGGCTGGTGCTCGGGCTGTTCGGAGTTTAGGTTCGTCACTGGCATTGAAGGTAATAGACGTGTCACTCCATGGATTTATTGTTGCTACGTGGCAGATTTCAGCCATGCTGCGGAGTGTTCGTTTGCACCTATTATTTGATGCGAAGGTCTTAAAGACTGTTAACACCGTATTGTTATCCACGGGATGGTGCTCTGTGGTATTTGGGAGAAGAAGATCCTCACCACTTTTGGCCACCTGCCGGAGTATCCAACATGCTCTAAGGCTGTGCATTGGTATTGTATCCGTTGTACTATGAATTTTGCAGGGTCCATTGAGCCATCCCTCCAGTACGGTTCCATGCCCTGTAGAGGGTTTTTTCTCTTTGGTAGTTGACCCAGGTGTATTGTGATAATGCACCCTTTTATTTCGGACTAGGTTTGTATTCAGGGCCGGATTATCCCAAAAGTTTGTTTCGGTTTTCCAGGCACTTTCCATCGCACAGTACTTTCGTACTATGGACGCCAAGTCAGCAAAGCGTGTTATCTCACGGCGATTTATGGCGTTAAGGATTCCCTTGTCCGTGCAATTATTGCAGAAAAATAGGATTGTGTCTTCCTCGCGACAGTCATTAACCTTGTTCATCACAAGGAGGAATCTGGCCCAATAGTGATGCACTGTTTCCTGGGGCTCTTGCCTGATGTGGGAAAGATCGCTTATATTTGGGTGGGTGGGTGGAATTGAATCCGAACCCTTACCTGATCTGGGATCTAGGGGCCGAGGAGTTTCTAATTTTGGAAGTTCCGGTTCCGGGGTGTTACCCGATAATCCTGGTCCGCTGCCTGACTCTAATTTCAGGGATTGGATGTTGTCCTCCCGCGAACGGGCGTCCGGCTCGGAGAGCTCAGGAATCCGGACATAGTTGGTCCTCAAGATAGAGAAAGGGTCGCCACATTGTTCCTCCACCACTGCAATATGATGGGTGACCGGTGGAGAGTTAATCTCCCTTTGATCGGGTTTAAGCCCAATCTGATCATAGTCCGTAGCGACTCCCAAGGCGGCGATGCGATCCAAGAGCTCGTTTAAGGAGGCGAGCTCCATTGGATCCATCTGTTCGGCGAGTGCCGATTTGACGTGGAGGCTGTTTTCGATGACCCGAGAAGTCATCGTCGGCGCGGCGGCCGAACAGGCAGTCATGATGAAACTGCCTAGCCGGAGAGTTTGGCCGACAGCCAAAGCTCCCCCAACAGTAGTACCGTCTTTAAAGACGAGACGAGACATCCTTCCTTCTAGCGACGGCACAGAGGAACTCTCAATGAAAGCACCAATGTCGGTGTCAAAATCGGCGGATCTCGGGTAGGGGGTCCCGAACTGTGCGTCTAAGGCGGATAGTAACAGGAAGTAGGGAACACGATGTTTTACCCAGGTTCGGGCCCTCCTGATGGAGGTAAAACCCTACGACCTGCTTGATTAATATTGATGATATGGGTAGTACAAGAGTAGATCTACCACGAGATCGGAGAGGCTAAACCCTAGAAGCTAGCCTATGGTATGATTGTATGTTGTCCTACGGACTAAAACCCTCCGGTTTATATAGACACCGGAGGGGACTAGGGTTACACAAGGTCGGTCACAAAGGAGGTGATATACATATCCGTATTGCCTAAGCTTGCCTTCCACGCCAAGTAGAGTCCCATCCGGACACGAGACGAAGTCTTCAATCTTGTATCTTCATAGTCCAACAGTCTGGCCAAAGGATATAGTCCGGCTGTCCGGAGACCCCCTAATCGAGGACTCCCTCAGGCTGATTTGGATCCATATGATTCATGCTATGGTTAGGTTTACCTTAATATTTTTGTTGTAGTTGCGGATGCTTGCAATAGAGGTTAATCATAAGTGCGATGCTTGTCCAAGTAAGGACAGTACCCAAGCGCCGGTCCACCCACATACCAAATTATTAAAGTACCGAACGCGAATCATACGAACATGATGAAAACTAGCTTGACGATATTCCCATGTGTCCTCGGGAGCACTTTTCTTTATATAAGAGTTTGTCCAGGCTTGCCCTTTGCTACAAAAAGGATTGGGCCACCTTGCTGCACTTTATTTACTTTTGTTACTTGTTGCTCGTTACAAATTATCCTATCACAAAACTATCTGTTACCACTTATTTCAGTACTTGCAGAGAATACCTTGCTGGAAACCGCTTATCATTTCCTTCTGCTCCTCGTTGGGTTCGACACTCTTACTTATCAAAAGGACTACGATAGATCCCCTATACTTCTGGGTCATCAGGTCCAGACTTGGGCTTCTTCCCTTGAGCAGCAACTGGCTTGTTGTTCTTCTTGAAGTTCCCCTTCTTCCCTTTGCCCTTTTTCTTGAAACTAGTGGTCTTGTTCACCATCAACACATGATGCTCCTTCTTGATTTCTACCTCTGCGGCCTTTAGCATCGCGAAGAGCTCGGGAATTGTCTTTTCCATTCCTTGCATATTATAGTTCATGACGAAGCCTTTATAGCTTGGTGGAGGTGATTGAAGAACTCTGTCAATGACACTATCATCAGGAAGATTAACTCCCAGCTGAGTCAAGTGGTTATGGTACCCAGACATTCTGAGTATGTGTTCACTGATAGAACTATTCTCCACCATTTTGTAGTTGTAAAACTTGTTGGAGACTTCATATCTCTCAACTCGGGCATTTGCTTGAAATATTAACTTCAACTCCTAGAACATCACATATGCTCCATGACGTTCAAAACGTCTTTGAAGTCCCGATTCTAAGCCGTAAAGCATGGCACATTGAACAATCGAGTAGTCATCAGCTTTGCTCTGCCAGACGTTCATAACGTCCGGAGTTGCTCCTGCAGCGGGTCTTGCACCTAGCGGTGCTTCCAGGACGTAATTCTTCTGTGCAGCAATGAGAATAATCCTGAAGTTACGGACCCAGTTCGTGTAGTTGCTACCATCATATTTCAAGTTAGCTTTCTCTAGGAACGCATTAAAATTCAAGGGAACGGTAGCACCGGCCATTGATCTACAACAACATAGATATGCAAAAACTATTAGGTACTAAGATCATGATAAATTAAATTTCAATTTAATCATATTACTTAAGAACTCCCACTTAGATAGACATCTCTCTAGTCATCTAAATGATCATGTGATCCATATCAACTAAACCATGTCCGAATGGTGAACATCTCTATGTTGATCATATCTACTATATGATTCACATTTGACCTTTCGGTCTCAGTGTTCCGAGGCCATATCTGCATATGCTAGGCTCGTCAAGTTTAACCCGAGTATTCTGCACATGCAAAACTGGCTTGCACCCATTGTAGGTGAACGTAGAGCTTATCACACCCGATCATCACGTGGTGTCTCGGCACGATGAACTGTAGCAATGGTGCATACCCAGGGAGAACACTTATACCTTGAAATTTAGTGAGAGATCATCTTATAATGCTACCGCCGTACTAAGCAAAATAAGATGCATAAAGGATAAACATCACATGCAATCAAAATATGTGACATGATATGGCCATCATCATCTTGTGCCTTTGATCTCCATCTCCAAAGCACCGTCATGATCTCCATCGTCACCGGCTTGACACCTTGATCTCCATCGTAGCATCGTTGTCGTCCCGCCAACTATTGCTTCTACGACTATCACTACCGCTCGGTGATAAAGTAAAGCAATTACATGGAGATTGCATTTCATACAATAAAACGACAACCATTAGGCTCCTGCCAGTTGCCGATAACTTTTACGAAACATGATCATGTCATACAATAACGTATATCACATCATGTCTTGACCATATCACATCACAACATGCCCTGCAAAAACAAGTTAGACGTCCTCTACTTTGTTGTTGCAAGTTTTATGTGGCTGCTACGGGCTTCTAGTAAGAACCGTTCTTACCTACGCATCAAAACCACAACAGTGATTTATCAAGTTTGTTGTTTCAACCTTCAACAAGGACCGGCCGCGGTCAAATTCGATTCAACTAAAGTTGGAGAAACAGACACCCGCCAGCCACCTTTATGCAAAACTAGTTGCATGTCTGTCGGTGGAACCGGTCTCATGAACGTGGTCATGTAAGGTTGGTCCGGGCCACTTCATCCAACAATACCGCCAAATCAAAATAAGATGTTGGTGGTAAGAAGTATGACGATCACCGTCCACAACTCTTTGCGTTCTACTCGTGCATATCATCTACGCATAGACCTGGCTCGGATGCCACTGTTGGGAAACGTAGCATGCAATTTCAAAAAAATTCATACACTCACAAGATCTATCTAGGAGATGCATAGCAACGAGAGGGGGTGAGTGTGTCCACGTACCCTCATAGACCGAAAGCGGAAGCGTTTGACAACACGGTTGATGTAGTTGAACTTCTTCTCGTTCCGACCAATCAAGTACCGAACGTACGTCACCTCCGAGTTCTGCACACGTTCAGCTCGATGACGTCCCTCGAACTCTTGATCTAGCAAAGTGTCGAGGAGAGTTTCGTCGGCACAACGGCATGGTGACGGTGATGGTGAAGTGATCCGCGTAGGGCTTCGGCTAAGCACTACGTGAATATGACCGGGGGCGTAAATTGTGGAGGAGGGCGCCGCACACGGCTAACAATGTTTGTTGTGTGTTCTAGGTGCCCCCTCCCCACATATATATATAGGTGGGAGGGGGATGGGACAGCCATGGGGCGCCCCAAGTAGGAGGAATCCTACTTGGGGGCCTTGTCCAATTCGTCCCCCTTACCATCTTTTCCGGAGAGGGAAGGAAAGGGGAGAGAGGAGGGAAGGAAGGGGGAGGCCGAATTACCTCCCCTTCCTTCTCTCTTCCCCTTTTCCTTTCCCCTTCCTATTCGGCCAGGGGGGCGCAGCCGGCCATGCTGGCTGATGTGTTTCCCCTCTTGGCCCAATAGGCCCATATAGTTTGCCAGGGGTAGCCCGGAACCCCTTTCGGTGACCCGATACGTACCCGGTACCCCCGGAACACTTCCGGTGTCCAAATACTATTGTCCTATATATGAATATTTACCTCTCAACCATTTCAAGACTCCTCGTCATGTCCTTGATCTCATCCGGGACTCCGGAAAACATTTGGTCACCAAATCACATAACTCATATAATACAAAATCGTCATCAAACGTTAAACGTTCTGACCCTACGGGTTCGAAAACTATGTAGACATGACCGAGACACCTCTCTGGACAATAACTAATAGCGCAACCTGGATGCTCATATTGGTTCCCACATATTCTACGAACATCTTTATCGTACCGTAATGACAACATACGTTATTCCCTTTGTCATCGGTATGTTACTTGCCCAAGATTCGATCGTCGGTATCTTCATACCTAGTTCAATATCGTTACCGTCAAGTCTCTTTATTCGTTCCATAATTCATCATCCCGTAACTAACTCATTAGTCACATTGCTTGCAAGGCTTATTATGATGTGCATTACCGAGAGGGCCCAGAGATACCTCTCCGATACTTAGAGTGACAAATCCTAATCTTGATCTATGCCAACCCAACAAACACCTTCGGAGATACCTGTAGAGCATCTTTATAATCACCCAGATACGTTGTGACGTTTGATAGGACACAAGGTATTCCTTGGGTATTCGGGAGTTGCATAATCCCATAGTCAAAGGAATATGTATAAGTCATGAAGAAAGCAATAGCAATAAAACTTAACGATCATTATGCTAAGCTAACGGGTGGGTCTTGTCCATCACATCATTCTCCTAATGATGTGATCCCGTTCATCAAATGACAACACATGTCTATGGTTAGGAAACTTAACCATCTTTGATTAACAAGCTAGTCTAGTAGAGGCTTACTAGGGACACGGTGTTTTGTCTATGTATCCACACATGTATCAAGTTTCCGGTTAATACAATTCTAGCATGAATAATAAACATTTATCATGATATAAGGAAATATAAAATAACAACTTTATTATTGCCTCTAGGGCATATTTCCTTCAAAAACAACATGATGCCCCCATGTTTGGTTTTGGTAATGGATGACAATCCCTATGGACTAATGGTTGCTTTGAGTTATACTTTAAGGTTTGTCCATAGGCATTGCTTGAAGACCATATGTTGACCAATGTGTTATTCAAGGAGTTATCAAGATTGGTCATGTGAGAGTTGAGCCTATTGCAAGCATGTCTTGAATAAGAAGATTATATGAACATGCATGTTTACCTTCTAGGTATCATCTTTATGAAGAGATAAGATAAGATACAAGGTTGACCAAGACTAAGTAAAAAGAGTGATTCAAGTTGATCAACACACTAAGCGTAGAAGATGTATCGAATGAGATCAAGTGACCCTATGGTATGGTAAGCATTATCTATTACACTTTGTGTACTCACCCATGGTCTATGTGAGAGTTTTTGTGGTGTTAGGTATGTTTCCATGGTCTTGCATCAAAAGGAAGATCTCTTATAACCCATGGAGGATGACATCAAGTGGTGATCGTCATCAAGGTTGTGGTGTGCAAGTTCAAGTGGAGTATCACGAAGAGATTACATTCTTGAAGCTTGGCGTCCATTGTGGTGACAATGGACATGTGAACATGTGCGAAGAGAGGCTCACCCATAGTGGAGGGTGGGGGAGCAATCTACTAGTCTTCATCAAGCCAGCACAATGAAGAAAGGTGGTGATCGTCATCATCTAGCACAAGTGGGCTATGCGCAAGGCAAATGTTTGTCCTTGATAGATTTTCTCTTTACCGATCTTATGGTGTTAGTTGGGAGACTGAGTTATAGGATCGATAATCGTACTATGAAGGGGGGCTCTGTAGTAAGTAACTTGATCGTATCATTCGGAGAGAGCTCAAAGCATTGCATCTTTGGCATCATATTTCTTGGTTCTTCTTTGGCTCTTCTCTTTGTGAGTTTTGGGTCTTGTGGTTTTCTTCATGACAAGCTCAAATTCATAAAAAATGGATCTTATATGCATCTTCTATTGTGTTTTTTATGTTGGAGTTTTTGTCGGATCATATTTCGGGAAGGTTCTATACCATATCCTATTGGCATCTATTCTCCATTGCTGGTTCATAATATATTCAGTTCTTGTTGGATAATACTTTTGTCATCTAACCAACAAGCTTGAGTTTGCTGATTTCGGAGTTCATTTGCAGAAGTTATGGCAGTTTTGGTCTTACTTGCATCCAATTGTTTGCCTGAGTAATTTTTTAAGCACCCAGGCGGTAGTACTACTCTGGTCCATGGTAGTACCGCTTAGGTGGTACTTCCGCGGATCAGTGCTGCTCCTACTACCGCTTCGGAAATGGCTTCTGGTGATCTGTATTTTATAAACGAAAGTGGCACGGTTGTAGCACGGTAGTACCGTGCTATGCGGTACTTCCGCTCTACCACCACTCCAGTACATCTGGTTCCTCTGTACCCAGTGACATTTAGTGGTAGTACCACTCTAGTACTAGTTGTACTCACCGTCTACGGCTAGAACTATCGCTCTAGGCGCTAGTACCGCTCCCCTGAGCGGTAATACCGCTTGTGCACGACCAGTGCACTTAACGGTTGGATTCGAGCCCCCACTATAAAAAGGGGTCTTCTTCCCCATTGCCTCTAATGACTTTTGGCAAGCTTTCTCCTCCATTGTTGACCTCCAAAAGCTTTGCCTTCTCTCCATTCCTCTCATGGATCTTGCATCTTTTTGAGGAAAAAGAGAGAGGAGATCTAGATCTACGTTCTCCACCAGTCCATCTCTCCTCTTAGTGAGGGGAACCTTGTGGATCTAGATCTTGGAGTTCTTTTGTGTTCTCCTTGTTCTTCCTCTCAAATTCCTCCACAACTTTTGTTGCTTTGGTGGGATTTGAGAGTGAGGAACTTGAGCACTTCGTGTGTTCTTGTCATTCATTAGTTGCATCGGCTTGAGAGTGAGGAACTTGGGCGCCCTAGACGGTTGGTGGTGTCTTGGAGCTCAACCATTCTGGTGTAAAACTCCAGCCAAGCTTCGGGGCCCCCAAATAGGTTTTGGAGATTGCCCCGAATAATTTGTACGGGTTCGGTGACCGCCCCTAAGGATTGCCAATTGTACCAGTTGTACAAGTTCTATGACCACCCTCAAGGTTTCCTTAGTGGAATCACGACATCTTGCATTGTGCGAGGGCGTCAGGAGATTACGGTGGCCCTAGTGGCATTTGGGGGAGCATCGTGCCTCCATACCGCTACAAACGAAGATTAGCATCCACAAGGGTGTGAACTTCAGGATCATCGTCGTCTCCGTGTGCCTCGCCTATCTCTTACCCGAGCCCTTTACTTATGCACTTTACTTTGTGTTAGCCATAGTATTTAATGTTATATATCTTCCTATCACTCAGTTGTTTATCTTGCTTAGCATAGGTGTTGGTGCACATAGGTGAGCCTATTTTATTTAGGTTTTATGCTTGACAAACTAAACGATAGTTTTATTTCGCATTTGTTCAAGCTTAACCCATAGTT
>NC_057806.1:602995473-603166919 GCF_018294505.1 Triticum aestivum
CGTCTTAATGAATAGGGTAATGTTTGTGAAAATCTAATTGTATGATCTGAATATGAAGATTTGACTGTCACATCCGATTGTGAAGATCCAACGGCAAGATCCGACTACTGAGGGTCGTGGAATCCTAGTTCGCAGCCAACTGTAGAAGGTCTGATTGCTCCTGCCTTTATGGTAATCGACTGTTGGGGTCTCATCAATCATGGGTGTAGGATCGGACGGATAGGACTTAGCCCGATCATGAGAAACTCCTCTAGCCTGCGACGGGAGCTCCTAGCCAGCGCCTTCAGCGCCAACTAGGGGTTCCAGCGCCCACGCTTCCACGCTACTGGGCTGGCCCAAAACGGAGGCACCCTCAACAGGGAAAAAAGAGAAAAATACCGCGCGCGATGAGAATCAAGCCATCAACATGCTACTTCATGTTAAATAGAGCTAACCTCTCTGCCACCAAGGCACAACTGATACAATACATCTTTTTCAATGTTTTCTTGTTTCCTTTTTCCTTTTCTCAATTTTTCGTTTTCGTTCTTTTTCTTCCTTATATGATGATTTTTTTTCAAATTCACGCACACTTTTCAAATCGATGAACTTCTTTCATTTTTTGATGAATTTTTTTCACATTCGATGAACTTTTTCAAATTTGATGAAAGTAGAAAAAGGTTCACAAATTTGGAAAAAGTTCATCAGAATGGAAAAAGTTCACATATTTGAAAAAAAGTTCATTGTATTTGAAAAAATTTAATCGTATCTGAAAAAAAGTTCATCACATTTGAAAAAAGTTCATCGATATTGAAAAAAGTTCGTCAAACTTGAAAAAAGTTCATCGAATTTGAAAAAAATAGTCCATTGAATTATAAAAATAGTTCATCAAATTTGAAAAAAAAAGTTCATTGAATTTGAAAAAGTTCATCAAATTAGGAAAAACTTCATCCAATTTGAAAAAAGTTCATCAATGTTGAAACAAAGTTCATAAATTCGAAAACATTTCATCATTTTTTATAAAAAACGCAAAAATGGAAAACCATCGATTTAAATTAAAAAGGAAAAACAATATAAAAACCACCTCGAGAAAAATGACCATGAACTGGGAAAGCCCCGGTCCCAAACCGGAGGATTCCCGCGAACGGAAAGAAGAACAAAAAAACGTTGTAAATCACCAGTTGTGCGGTGGCGCAGTGGTTACTATCCTTATTGATGATACATATTGATTGCGAGTTCGATTCTTGCAAAACGCACCTTTTTTTAACCTTTTTGCAAGGTAAACAAAACATATACTCTCTCTGTTTTTAAATATAAGTCTTTTTAGACATTTCAAATGGAGTACAACATACGGATGTATATAGACATATTTTAGAGTGTAGATTCACTCATTTTGCTTCGTATGTGGTTATTTCTTGGAATCTTTAAAAAGACTTATATTTGGGAACGGGAGGAGTATGAGCCAGCCCAGCTCGCCAGCGGAGGGCGTGCGCTGCAGGCACCCGTTTGTGAACGGGCGCATAAGCGCCAAATAGGATTCGCCGCCACCGACATCTTCGGCTTTAACTCAGATGGGCCCATGGCGATACCCCTTGGCCCACTATCCTCTGGACCCTATCCTTGTTGGCCTATGGCTCTTGGCTGGGCCATTCATATACTTGGGTCCACCCCAACAGTTGTTCTGGAGTCTGTCTATGTCTCGTCGCAAAGACTGACTATGGTCTTTTTGAAAATGGTTCCAACTAGAAACTGGACGAAATCACTAGTTAAGGAGTACTCCTTTTGTAAATTAATATAAGAATGTTTAGAACACTAAAATAGTGATCTAAATCACCAGTTGTGCGGTGGCGCAGTGGTTACTATCCTTATTGATGATACATATTGATTGCGAGTTCGATTCCTGCAAAACGCATCTTTTTTTAACCTTTTTGCAAGGTAAACAAAACATATACTCTCTTTGTTTTTAAATATAAGTCTTTTTAGACATTTCAAATGGATTACAACATACGGATGTATATAGACATATTTTAGAGTGTAGATTCACTCATTTTGCTTCGTATGTGGTTATTTCTTGGAATCTTTAAAAAGACTTATATTTGGGAACGGGGGGAGTATGAGCCAGCCCAGCTCGCCAGCGGAGGGCGTGCGCTGCAGGCACCCGTTTGTGAACGGGCGCATAAGCGCCAAATAGGATTTGCCGCCACCGACATCTTCGGCTTTAACTCAGATGGGCCCATGGCGATACCCCTTGGCCCACTATCCTCTGGACCCTATCCTTGTTGGCCTATGGCTCTTGGCTGGGCCATTCATATACTTGGGTCCACCCCAACAGTTGTTCTGGAGTCTGTCTATGTCTCGTCGCAAAGACTGACTATGCTCTTTTTGAAAATGGTTCCAACTAGAAACTGGACGAAATCACTAGTTAAGGAGTACTCCTTTTGTAAATTAATATAAGAATGTTTAGAACACTAAAATAGTGATCTAAACACTCTTATATTAGTTTACGGAGATTTTAGTGTTCTAAAGACTCTTATATTAGTTTACAGAGGGAGTACTTGTTACAAACATCATTTCAAATTCCGAGGACCTGAGAGCTTTTTTTTTAATCTGTTTATTCAAAACGTTTATCTCTTAAACCGTGCGCCCAAATCTCAAACCGCTTTCGCTGTTGGATTTCTCGTGTCGAGATCTTCAAAACTAGATCCCATGTTGATAGGTTTTGAAGAAATTTTTTTTCACGAAAAAAATCGGCCGAAAATAACCAGAAGAATAAACCGAACTGGGAGCACTGGTTTTTTCCCTTTACAAAAGAGGCACGCATGTGCCTCTCATGAAATCACTGTTGGGGAACGTTGCAGAAAATTAAAAAAATTTCTACGGTTTCACGAAGATCCATCTATGAGTTCATCGAAGCAACGAGTCAAGGGAGAGAGTTTGCATCTACATACCACTTGTAGATCGCGTGCGGAAGCTTGCAAGGTGATGATGTAGTCGTACTCGACGTGATTCGAATCACCGATGACCAAGTGCTGAACGGACAGCACCTTCGCGTTCAACACACGTACGGGACGGGAGACGTCTGCTCCTTCTTGATCCAGCAAGGGGAAGGAGAGGTTGAGGAAGACAGCTCCACCGGCAGCACGACGGCGTGGTGATGGTGGAGAGGCAGTACTCCGACAGGGCTTCGCCAAGCACACAACGGAGGAGGAGAGGTGTTGGGGAGGGGAGGGCTGCGCCTTGGAGGGTGGTCCGGCTGCCCTCCCCTCACCCCTCTATTTATAGGGGGAAGGGAGAAGGGGGCCGGCCCCCTAGAACCCATCTAGGGGGGGGTGCGGCGGCCTAGGGGAGAGGGGAGAGGGTGGCTTGCCCTCCATGCCAAGGGGGGCGCCCCCTCTAGGGTTCCCCCTCAACCCTAGGCGCATGGGCCCAAGGGAGGGGGGTGCGGCCAGCCCACCAGGGGCTGGTTCCCTGCCCCACGCAGCCCAAGTGGCCCCCCGGGAGGGGTGGCCCCTCCCGGTGGACCCCCGGAACCCTTCCGATGGCCCCGGTACAATAGCGGTATGACCCCGAAACTTCCCGGTGTCCGTTTGACAACTTCCCATATATAAATCTTTACCTCCGGACCATTCCGGATCTCCTCGTGACGTCCAGGATCCCATCCGGGACTCCGAACAACATTCGGTAGTCACATACTAGTCTTCCTAATAACCCTAGCGTCACCGAACCTTAAGTGTGTAGACCCTACGGGTTCGGGAGACATGCAGACATGACCGAGACGCTCTCAGTCAATAACCAACAACGGGATCTGGATACCCATGATGGCTCCCACATGCTCCTCGATGTTGTCATCGGATGAACCACTATGTCGAGGATTCGATCAAACCCTGTATGCAATTCCCTTTGTCAATCGGTACGTTACTTGCCCGAGACTCGATCGTCGGTATCCCAATACCTTGTTCAGTCTCGTTACCGGCAAGTCACTTTACTCGTACCGTAATGCATGATCCCATGTCCAACACCTTGGTCACATTGAGCTCATAATGATGATGCATTACCGAGTGGGCCCAGAGATACCTCTCCGTCATACGGAGTGACAAATCCCAGTCTCGATCCGTGTCAACCCAACAGATACTTTTGGAGATACCTGTAATGCACCTTTATAGTCACCCAGTTACGTTGTGACGTTTGATACACCCAAGGCACTCTTACGGTATCCGGGAGTTACACGATCTCATGGTCGAAGGAAGAGATACTTGACACTGGCAAAGCTCTAGCAAAACGAACTACACGATCTTTTATGCTATGCTTAGGATTGGGTCTTGTCCATCACATCATTCTCCTAATGATGTGATCCCGTTATCAACGACATCCAATGTCCATAGTCAGGAAACCATGACTATCTGTTGATCACAACGAGCTGGTCAACTAGAGGCTCACCAGGGACATATTGTGGTCTAAGTATTCACACGTGTATTACGATTTCCGGATAATACAGTTATAGCATGAATAAAAGACATTTATCATGAACATTGAAATATAATAATACTTTTATTATTGCCTCTAGGGCATATTTCCAACAGTCTCCCACTTGCACTAGAGTCACCAATCTAGTTAAATTGTGATGAATCGAACACCCATAGAGTTCTGGTGTTGATCATGTTTTGCACGCGAGAGAGGTTTAGTCGGCGGATCTGCGACATTCAGATCCGTGTGCACTTTGCAAATCTCTATGTCTCCATCTTGAACATTTTCACGGATGGAGTTGAAACGATGCTTGATGTGCCTGGTCTTCTTGTGAAACCTGGGCTCCTTGGCGAGGGCAATAGCTCCAGTGTTGTCACAGAAGAGTTTTATCGGCCCCGACGCATTGGGTATGACTTCTAGGTCGGGATGAACTCCTTCACCCAAATCGCTTCATGCGCTGCCTCCGAGGCTGCGATGTACTCCGCTTCACACGTAGATCCCGCCACGACGCTCTGCTTGCAGCTGCACCAGCTTACTGCTCCACCATTCAACATATACACGTATCCGGTTTGTGACTTAGAGTCATCCAGATCTGAGTCGAAGCTAGCGTCGACGTAACCCTTTACGACGAGCTCTTCGTCTCTTCCTAAAACGAGAAACATGTCCTTCGTCCTTTTCAGGTACTTCAGGATATTCTTGACCGCTGTCCAGTGTTCCTTGCCGGGATTACTTTGGTATCTTGCTACCAAACTTACGGCAAGGTTTACAGCGGGTCTGGTACACAGCATGGCATACATAATAGATCCTATGGCTGAAGCATAGGGGATGACACTCATCTCTTCTTTATCTTTTGCCGTGGTCGGTGACTGAGCCGAGCTCAATCTCACACCTTGTAACATAGGCAAGAACCCCTTCTTGGACTGATCCATTTTGAACCTCTTCAAAATCTTATCAAGGTATGTGCTTTGTGAAAGACCTATGAGGCGTCTCGATCTATCTCTATAGATTTTGATGCCTAATATATAAGCAGCTTCTCCAAGGTCCTTCATTGAAAAACACTTATTCAAGTAGGCCTTAATGCTGTCCAGAAATTCTATATTATTTCCCATCAAGAGTATGTCATCTACATATAATATGAGAAATGCTACAGAGCTCCCACTCACTTTCTTGTAAAGGCAGGCTTCTCCATAAGTCTGCATAAACCCAAACGCTTTGATCATCTCATCAAAGCGAATGTTCCAACTCCGAAATGCTTGCACCAGTCCATAAATGGATCGCTGGAGCTTGCATACTTTGTTAGCGTTCCGAGGATCGACAAAACCTTCCGGCTGCATCATATACAGTTCTTCCTTAAGATGCCCGTTAAGGAATGCCGTTTTGACGTCCATTTGCCATATCTCATAATCATAGTATGCGGCAATTGCTAACATGATTCGGACGGACTTCAGCTTCGCTACGGGAGAGAAAGTCTCGTCGTAGTCAATCCCTTGAACTTGTCGATAACCCTTAGCGACAAGCCGAGCCTTATAGATTGTAACATTACCATCCGCGTCCGTCTTCTTCTTAAAGATCCATTTGTTTTCTATCGCTCGCCGATCATCGGGCAAGTCTGTCAAAGTCCATACTTTGTTTTCATACATGGATTCTATCTCGGATTTCATGGCTTCAAGCCATTTGTTGGAATCCGGGCCCGCCATCGCTTCTTCATAGTTCGAAGGTTCATTGTTGTCTAACAACATGATTTCCAGGACAGGGTTGCCGTACCACTCTGGTGCGGAACGTGTCCTTGTGGACCTACGAAGTTCAGCAGTAACTCGATCCGAAGTACCTTGATCATCATCATTGTTTTCCTCTTCAGTTGGTGTGGGCATCACAGGAACGGTTTCCTGCGCTGCGCCACTTTCCCGCTCAAGAGGTAGTACTTCATCGAGTTCTACTTTCCTCCCACTTACTTCTTTCGAGAGAAACTCTTTTTCCAGAAAGCATCCATTCTTGGCTACAAAGATCTTGCCTTCGGATCTTAAGTAGAAGGTATACCCTACAGTTTCCTTAGGGTATCCTATGAATACGCATTTTTCCGACTTGGGTTCGAGCTTTTCAGGTTGAAGTTTCTTGACATAAGCATCGCATCCCCAAACTTCTAGAAACGACAGCTTAGGTTTCTTTCCAAACCATAATTCATACGGTGTCGTCTCAACGGATTTAGACAGTGCCCTATTTAAAGTGAATGTAGCTGTCTCTAGAGCGTATCCCCAAAATGATAGCGGTAAATCGGTAAGAGACATCATAGACCGCACCATATCCAATAGGGTGCGATTACGACGTTCAGACACACCGTTTCGCTGAGGTGTTCCAGGCGGCGTGAGTTGTGAAACGATTCCACATTTCCTTAAGTGTGTACCAAATTCGTGACTTAAGTATTCTCCTCCACGATCTGATCGTAAGAATTTTATCTTTCGGTCACGTTGATTCTCTACCTCATTCTGAAATTCCTTGAACTTTTCAAAGGTCTCAGACTTGTGTTTCATTAAGTAGACATACCCACATCTACTCAAGTCATCTGTGAGAGTGAGAACATAACGATATCCTCCGCGAGCCTCAACGCTCATTGGACCGCACACATCGGTATGTATGATTTCCAACAAGTTGGTTGCTCGCTCCATTGTTCCGAAGAACGGAGTCTTGGTCATTTTGCCCAAAAGGCATGGTTCGCACGTGTCAAACGATTCATAATCAAGAGACTCTAAAAGTCCATCGGCATGGAGCTTCTTCATGCGCTTGACACTAATGTGACCAAGGCGGCAGTGCCACAAGTATGTGGGACTATCGTTATCAACTTTAAATCTTTTGGCATCTACACTATGAACATGTGTAATATTACGCTCGAGATTCATTAAGAATAAACCATTGACCATCGGAGCATGACCATAAAACATACCTCTCATATAAATCGAACAACCATTATTCTCAGACTTAAATGAGTAGCCATCTCGTATTAAACGAGATCCAGATACAATGTTCATGCTCAAACTTGGCACTAAATAACAATTATTAAGGTTCAAAACTAATCCCGTAGGTAAATGTAGAGGCAGCGTGCCGACGGCGATCACATCGACTCTGGAACCATTCCCGACGCGCATCGTCACCTCGTCCTTCGCCAGTCTCCGTTTATTCTGCAGCTCCTGCTGTGAGTTACAAATATGACCAACGGCACCGGTATCAAATACCCAGGAGTTACTACGAGTACTGGTAAGGTACACATCAATCACATGTATATCAAATATACCTTTGGTGTTGCCGGCCTTCTTATCCGCTAAGTATTTGGGGCAGTTCCGCTTCCAGTGACCCTTCCCCTTGCAATAAAAGCACTCAGTCTCAGGCTTAGGTCCATTCTTTGACTTCTTCCCGGTAACTGGCTTACCAGGCGCGGCAACCTCCTTGCCGTCCTTCTTGAAGTTCTTCTTACCCTTGCCCTTCTTGAACTTAGTGGTCTTATTGACCATCAACACTTGATGTTCTTTCTTGATTTCAGCCTCTGCTGACTTCAGCATCGAGAACACTTCAGGAATGGTCTTTTCCATCCCCTGTATGTTGTAGTTCATCACAAAGCTCTTGTAGCTTGGTGGGAGCGACTGGAGGATTCTGTCAATGACCGCCTCATCTGGGAGGTTAATGTTCAGCTGGGTCATACGGTTGTGCAACCCAGACATCTTCAGGATGTGCTCACTGACAGAACTGTTTTCCTCCATCTTACATCTGTAGAACTTGTCGGAGACATCATATCTCTCGACCAGGGCATGAGCTTGAAAAACTAGTTTCAGCTCTTCGAACATCTCATATGCTCCGTGGTGCTCAAAACGCTTTTGGAGCCCCGGTTCTAAGCTTTAAAGCATGCCGCACTGAACGAGGGAGTAATCATCAGCACGAGACTGCCAAGCATTCATAATGTCTTGGTTCTCTGGGACGGGAGCGTCACCTAGCGGTCCTTCTAGGACATATTGTTTCCTGGCAGCTATGAGGATGATCCTCAGGTTCCGGACCCAGTCCGTATAGTTGCTGCCATCATCTTTCAGCTTGGTTTTCTCTAGGAACGCGTTGAAGTTCATGTTGACATTAGTGTTGGCCATTGATCTACAAGACATATTTGCAAAGGTTTTAGACTAAGTTCATGATAATAAAGTTCTAATCAAATTATGAACTCCCACTTAGATTAGACATCCCTCTAGTCATCTAAGTGTTACACGATCCGAGTCGACTAGCCCGTGTCCGATCATCACGTGAGACGGACTAGTTATCGTCGGTGAACATTCTCATGTTGATCGTATCTTCCATACGACTCGTGTTCGACCTTTCGGTCTCCGTGTTCCGAGGCCATGTCTGCACATGCTAGGCTCGTCAAGTTAACCCTAAGTGTTTTCGCTGTGTAAAACTGTCTTACACCCGTTGTATGTGAACGTAAGAATCCATCACACCCGATCATCACGTGGTGCTTAGAAGCGACGAACTGTAGCAACGGTGCACAGTTAGGGGAGAACACTTCTTGAAATTTTTTTAAGGGATCATCTTATTTACTACCGTCGTCCTAAGTAAACAAGATGCATAGACATAATAAACATCACATGCAATTATATAGTTGTGACATGATATGGCCAATATCATATAGCTCCATTGATCTTCATCTTCGGGGCTCCATGATCATCTTGTCACCGGCTTGACACCATGATCTCCATCATCATGATCTCCATCATCGTGTCTTCATGAAGTTGTCACGCCAACGACTACTTCTACTTCTATGACTAACGTTTAGCAATAAAGTAAAGTAGTTTACATGGCGTTATTCAATGACACGCAGGTCATACAAAAAATAAAGACAACTCCTATGGCTCCTGCCGGTTGTCATACTCATCGACATGCAAGTCGTGAATCCTATTACAAAGAACATGATCTCATACATCACAATTCATCATTCATCACAACTTCTGGCCATATCACATCACATGATCAATCGCTGCAAAAACAAGTTAGACGTCCTCTAATTTGTTGTTGCATCTTTTACGTGGCTGCAATTGGATTCTAGCAAGAACGTTTTCTTACCTACGAATCACCACAACGTGATTTTGTCAACTTATATTTACCCTTCATAAGGGCCCTATTCATCGATTCCGCTCCAACTAAAGTGGGAGAGACAGACACCCGCCAGCCACCTTATGCAACTAGTGCATGTCAGTCGGTGGAACCGGTCTCACGTAAGCATACGTGTAAGGTTGGTCCGGGCCGCTTCATCCCACAATACCGTTGAGCAAGAAAAGACTAGTAGAGGCAAGTAAGATGACAAAATCCACGCCCACAACAAAATTGTGTTCTACTCGTGCAAAGAGAACTACGCATAGACCTAGCTCATGATGCCACTGTTGGGGAACGTTGCAGAAAATTAAAATTTTTCCTACGGTTTCACCAAGATCCATCTATGAGTTCATCTAAGCAACGAGTCAAGGGAGAGAGTTTGTATCTACATACCACTTGTAGATCGCGTGCGGAAGCTTGCAAGGTGATGATGTAGTCGTACTCGACGTGATTCGAATCACCGATGACCAAGTGCTGAACGGACAGCACCTCCGCGTTCAACACACGTACGGGACGGGAGACGTCTCCTCCTTCTTGATCCAGCAAGGGGAAGGAGAGGTTGAGGAAGACAGCTCCACCGGCAGCACGACGGCGTGGTGATGATGGAGAGGCAGTACTCCGACAGGGCTTCGCCAAGCACACAAGGAGAGGTGTTGGGGAGGCGAGGGCTGCGCCTTGGAGGGTGGTCCAGCTGCCCTCCCCTCACCCCTCTATTTATAGGGGGAAGGGAGAAGGGGGCCGGCCCCCTAGAACCCATCTAGGGGGGGGGGTGCGGCAGCCTAGGGGAGAGGGGAGAGGGTGGCTTGCCCCCCAAGCCAAGGGGGGCGCCCCCTCTAGGGTTCCCCCTCAACCCTAGGCGCATGGGCCCAAGGGAGGGGGGTGCGGCCAGCCCACCAGGGGCTGGTTCCCTGCCCCACGCAGCCCAAGTGGCCCCCCGGGAGGGGTAGCCCTTCCCGGTGGACCCCCGGAACCCTTCCGGTGGCCCCGGTACAATACCGGTATGACCCCGAAACTTCCCGGTGTCCGTTTGACAACTTCCCATATATAAATCTTTACCTCCGGACCATTCCGGATCTCCTCGTGACGTCCAGGATCCCATCCGGGACTCCGAACAACATTCGGTAATCACATACTAGTCTTCCTAATAACCCTAGCGTCACCGAACCTTAAGTGTGTAGACCCTACGGGTTCGGGAGACATGCAGACATGACCGAGACGCTCTCAGTCAATAACCAACAGCGGGATCTGGATACCCATGATGGCTCCCACATGCTCCTCGATGTTGTCATCGGATGAACCACTATGTCGAGGATTCGATCAAACCTTGTATGCAATCCCCTTTGTCAATCGGTACGTTACTTGCCCGAGACTCGATCGTCGGTATCCCAATACCTTGTTCAGTCTCGTTACCGGCAAGTCACTTTACTCGTACCGTAATGCATGATCCCGTGTCCAACACCTTGGTCACATTGAGCTCATAATGATGATGCATTACCGAGTGGGCCCAGAGATACCTCTCCGTCATACGGAGTGACAAATCCCAGTCTCGATCCGTGTCAACCCAACAGATACTTTTGGAGATACCTGTAATGCACCTTTATAGTCACCAGTTACGTTGTGACGTTTGATACACCCAAGGCACTCTTACGGTATCCGGGAGTTACACGATCTCATGGTCGAAGGAAGAGATACTTGACACTGTTAAAGCTCTAGCAAAACGAACTACACGATCTTTTATGCTATGCTTAGGATTGGGTCTTGTCCATCACATCATTCTCCTAATGATGTGATCCCGTTATCAACGACATCCAATGTCCATAGTCAGGAAACCATGACTATCTGTTGATCACAACGAGCTGGTCAACTAGAGGCTCACCAGGGACATATTGTGGTCTAAGTATTCACACGTGTATTACGATTTCCGGATAATACAGTTATAGCATGAATAAAAGACATTTATCATGAACATTGAAATATAATAATACTTTTATTATTGCCTCTAGGGCATATTTCCAACAATCACAACCGTGCCTCTCGCGAAGGCAAAAGCGTAACTCTTGCGGAAGGAAAAAAAACGTATTTTTTTGTTTCCGAGGAGGCACGGCCGTGACTCTCGCAAAAGCACACCCGTGCCTCTCGCGGAAGCAAAACCGTGACTCTTGCGAAAGGAAAAAAAATACGGGTTTTTTTCATTTCTGAGAGGCACGGCCGTGACTCTCACGAAAGCACAGCCGTGCCTCTTGCGGAAACAAAACCGTGACTCTCGCAAAAGAACAAAAAACATAAAACACGTTTTTTTTCATTTCCGAGAGGCACGGCCATGATTCTCGCGATAGCACAACGGTGCCTCTCGCGGAAGCAAAACCGTGACTCTCGCGAAACGAAAAAACAGAAAACGTGTTTTTTCCGTTTTCGAGAGGCACGGCCGTGACTCTCGCGAAAGCAAAAAACCGTGCCTCTCTCAGAAGCAAAATCGTGACTCTCGCGAAAGGAAAAAACACGTTTTTTCACGCAAAATTTTTTTCGATTTTTTTCCTGTCGAAAAGCTAAGAAAGACCGATGAAAAACCAAAATGTCACAAAAAATTAGAAAAAAACCGTTTAAATAGCCGAAAACGCGTGCGGAAAAATAAAATAAAAATAAAATCCGAAGGAAGCGGCCAGAGCGCGACACGTGACGAATGAATGAGAGCGCGTCAAGTGACGTTGATCGTTGCGAGGCTCTCAAAGGAGCGCTCGTTAACTAGTGGCTCCCGAAACCAGACCCAGAAGCATTGTTGAGTTGATTGTAAAGAGCCCTTGACGTACTCAAAAACGTACTTGTGCCATGAAGGATATCGAGGTTGTCCCTTGTTCTCCAGTGAAGACACTAGAAATTTTGTCGTGCCTGAGCATGGAATATTAGCTCGAGTGAAGACACTCGAAATTTCGCCATGCCTGAGCACGAAATATTTGCCCGAGTGAAGACGCTCGGAATTTCGTCGTGCCACTCTTTGTATAAAATGCTTTCGACTTTTTTTGGTGAAACATGAACTTGTCAAAATTAAATTTTGAATGATTTGTACAATTTTAAAATTTTATGTTGCGCCAAAAAATCCAACAACATTTTTGTGCATTGTAGTATTTGCGTGATTTTGATTTGCAAAAATTTTAAATTCAAAAATTCTTTTATTTAGGTGAAACAAAAAAGAGAAGTTTGATCACATGAACTTTGATGGAAAAATGGACAGCCAGGATAGAGGGTACAATGGTATGGGAGGTACAACTAGAACTTTTCCCTAAATAATTGCTAGGTCCACTTGTGAGCCTCAAACCTATTTTCTTTTTCGTCCCTTCACTCATGTTTGACAAGTGATGAATGGGGGCATGTGAATTAGGAGAAGGAATTAGGGCATCTCCAACGCTGACACGTAAACCAGACACCGCATCCATCGACGACAGTGGTGGACCAGTCTACGAACACGGATGCGCCAGCCAGCCATGCAACGCTACCCACATACATCTCGCGGCCATCATAACAAATTTGATGCATATTTAAATGTATCAAACGAATTTCACTGAAACTTGACTAATTTTTACATAAAACTAGATGGTTTTCAACATATTTGCCCTACACCGGACTCTAACCTAGCCTAAAATCACCGCCGGGGCCCGTTTCCATCTCCAGTTGGCCATCAGCCCCAAAAATGAAGCTCCGCCACTGCAGCCTGTCAATGGCTAATCAGCCGACGATGATGAGCTCGCCAAGCTTGGCTTCAGTGGGAGCAAAAGAGCGGTTGCCTTTCTGGACCTGAGCATCGGTGACCTCTCATGCTCTACTCTTCCTCGATGTCGCTGGTGCCCATGGACGTATTAGCTTCATGCTCATGGTGGCGGGGCGTCGGCGAAGTTGGAGACGCCGTCCTCGTCCTCGCTCTTGCCATAGACTTTGTTTGCCGCCTCGCCAAACTTCTTGAAGGCGGCTTCTAGCTCTGCCTGATACTAGCGGTACCTCCAGTGGTCGCGGTGGATTTTGCAGACAGTGATATAGGAGTTTAACAGCGCCTCCTACTCGGCCACGTCCACGTCCGGCGCGATGGCAATGCCGGCGGCAAATAGCTCCTCCGTGCGCCGATGCTCATCAAGGAGGCAGAGGTTGTAGGCCTGGTCGGCCTGCGCCTGCCAGAAGGTGGCCTCCCCCTCCTCCAACACCATGCATGTGTAGTGAGCACGAGCCTATGCCTGCGAGAAGTTGCCCCAGATGGCTTTGGAGCTCGGGAGGCCATAGTGGGCATGGTACAGAGTGAAGAAAGGGAGCGGAGGAGGATGGATGTGGCTATGGCCGAGGACGGAGTTTAAATAGGCGATGCATGGCGGGGCAAGCGATGGGGTGGTTAAAGTTAATACGCACTGCAGACGGACGGATGGATGAGTGACGCTGGAGTAGGTTCCAACCGCACACGTTTAATGGAGGGAGGCGAAACGACGGAGCTGTCGTTTGAACGCGGAGCAGTCGCATGTACCAAGAAACGATGTGGGCGGAGCTCTTGGCCGGTGTGTCGCTTCAATGCCGGAGCGCTAGTGTGAGCTCGCGTCACTCTGAGCCGGCATGAATGCGGCATTTGTGCTTTGGAGTGAAGCTGACCGCTCTGGGCGGGAAAGGGCGCGGGCGCGGGAGAGTGCCTTTTGGTGGGCCATATTAGTCAGGCATGGATGTGGCAGCGGTCCAGATGCTCGCAAAGCCCCCCAGTTTGTTTTGGGTTTGCGAAAAAAATACATCTGCACTAGCCTGCGGACCGATACAGACCTGCGTTGGATGGCAAAATATATGCGGACCGCGCAGTTTGGACAGTGGTAGGGGATTTTAGGGTCGGCATTGGAGATGAACTCAGTGATGGGATTAGACTAGGAAATTCACCTTTTATTCCTAAGATCTTGCTTACGCAGCCATGGGAAATTTGTGCGCTTTAAAATACGACGATCTAACTCATTTATCCATATACATCTCCTTCCGATCTGCTGCATAGGACATGGCGCCGTCTTGCCGGGCTGCTAGCCTGGTGTTGCTTGATTTATGGTTAAGTAGCAGAGGGTGAGCGTTGGTAAGCTGAGGGCATCAATATATTATGAAGCTCAACATTGGCAAACAGGGCAATCGTGTTGTTGCTGCCGCTGCGACGGGGCTGCACGCCGCATCGACGTGGGCTGCGCACAAAGAGGTCTGAATCACGCACCTGCCGCGATGCGGGCACAACGATGCCGCACAGCTGCGCCACGGCGAGGAGTGCAACCAGGCGGAGCAACGATGGCGCCGCCCTCCAACTGCAGCACTACCACGAGGTGCTCCGCCTCCCATCGAGCGAGGAGGGTGTCACGCTGAGCATCGATAAGATGGCGACAGTGTACTGGGTCCAGTCGTCCAGAGCTGCCAAGCCTGATTATCTCCTGATTCATCCTCAGCATCCGGTATGCAGTGCACGAGGGAGCCTGAAGTATGTTTTAAGGTGTGACTTGCCACTAGCAACTAACCGAATCCATGTACAGAGCAGACACGGCTGCCTGTTCTCCCGATGCCTATCATTCCTATCACCCTACAATCTAACATATAAAAGCCGCTAGAGTACCCGCCCATCTGGAGGCATTGCGCGCGCTGTGCGTTTTCCACCGCTCGATCGAGTAGCTACAGTGTTTTTTTGGCTGCTGGCGACTGGTCAACCGTCCACTGTTTTCCACGTTCGTGACCGCTTCAAGAGAGGATGACGGGTGGGGTTATGAGGCTGAGGGGGCCAGCGAGCAGAGGGTGTGTTTTTGTGGAGGGAGTTGACGGGATGGACTAGAGGAGCAGCGACGAGAGCGAGGACCAATCCTCTCCCGAAACCTAGCGCACCAGGACCAATCCCCTTCCTCCTCGAGCCCCACACCACTCCGCCCCATCTCGCCTCCCCTGCTCCTCTCGCACCGCCGCCTTCTCTCCCTGCCCACTTCCCCGGTGCTCAAGGTGCAGCAGCAGGGGCTCAACTACGTTCGATCCAGCCGGATCAGGCGCAGGTCGCCGGCATCCGACGCTGCATGCAGTGACTCTGGATCGGGCTCAAATCTCCGTCAGGAGATTAGGAGCGGTTGTTGCAGTGATTCTGGATCGGGCTCAAATCTCCGTCAGGAGATTAGGAGCGGCTGCTGCGGTGAGGGCAGCAGAGTTGCAGCGGAACCCACCTGGTCGAGCCCCCACCCCGGCGGCTGCCTGTAGAGGAGGAGAGGTCGAGGATGGCTCCCATAGCCCGTCGCAGGTGAGATATTTCTTCACCATTTACTCGTCTTTGCATGGTAACCTGAGCTCATCTCCTAATTCATGGTTCCTATTTTTTTTTGTTCTTATGCAGGTAGGGTTAGCGAGGAGAAGGTTGTCCTCAAAGAGACATCATGGTGGCTTGCCAGCCACCTCTCCTCATCTACTCCTAACAAGCGCAGGTTCGATGGTTCATGGCATCATCGCTGTCGTCCTCGACAGTAGGAACATGAGCCGCATAGAAGGCCGACTCTCGTGCCCGTCATCCGTCCACTCGAGAAGCCCGCCCAGCCATCTGTCGTCCACACCCCCATCTCCTCTGGTTGTTCTTGTCTCTTCAGGCAGGTGAGCTCCATCCTCCTCTCCCCCCTTCTCTTTTGATTTTGTGCTGGTAGATGTGTTTGTTGTGGGTTCTGCTGCTGCCAAGCCCTGCTTGGCCTAACTCTACTTGTGCTACTGCTATGTGCTATTATATGTTGTTGGTTGCCTCCTTGGTTATTTGTGAATCTGAAAACACTTTGTGAGAAGCAAGGATTGAAGAGAAGGCTATGAGCCAATGAGAAGAGCTTCATTTTTAGTTTTTTTTTAAGAATTGATGAAGGACATGTCATATGTTCAGTTCCTAACATTCTCTCTATGGTGTATGCACTTGTTGTTCATTGCATTGGAGGGAGAGGAAAACTCTTTATGAGAAGCAAGGATTGAAGAGAAGGCTATGAGCCAGTGAGAAAACCTGAACTTTAGTTTTATATATAAGAATTGATGAAGGATATGTCATATGTTCAGTTGCTTACATTTTCTCTATGGTGTATGTACCTGCTGTTCATTGCATTCGAGGGACAGGACAACAAGAGTAAGAAAGCCTTGCGGTGTGAAGGCAGTAGCACGCAGCTCCAAGTCAAGTGCATTGGTCTCAACGGCAAGAGACCAGTACCATCAGGTTCGCTTGACTGCTTGCTAGGTTAGTGGTTCATCTCTTATTCTTCTTCATGTAGGAAATATAAGGTGCGCATATAGAAGAGTCCATACTGGGCATCCTTTTCTTTTTTAGTTTTTGCAATCCATGCCAAAGGGTGTTATATATTTTCATAATTCTTACCGCTTACTTATTTTTTTGGCAACATAGATTTAAATGTAGTAACACGTGTTTATGATTTGCAGCCCGACATCGAGCATCACTCTTAATAAAGCTACACGGTGGACGCTAATTGTCATGTTTTGACCGACAAATCCGTTTGAATAGATTATACATGATTGATGATTATCAGATGATTGCAGTCTACCCCAGGGTGAGTTTATCCGTTTGGTTTATGCAAAAATGCTTATTTGGCTTCATGTGTAACATGATTTTTTAATATCTAATATTTGTTCTGTCCAACATGAGTACACGAGAAAGAAGTGCTACTGCTACATTACTGCTGCTTGCCAAGGGATAACAGAGTTCCATTGTAAAATGAAATGCCAGGTATTGAGGGCTAGACTGTACATGGCAAAGATTAATTTGTTATGGTGAAGCCAAAGCTTTAGTGTTTGATTCATTGGGTGTCATCTTTGTTAACTTATTATTAAGTATTGCTAATAGCTTCATGAGGTAATTATGCAGCTATATATGTGTTTGTTTTTTACTGTAGTGAGATCACCTATTTTAATTTAGAAAATAGAAACATGAAGTATGGTTATAAGAATCTAATAGTAGATGTTCTTAGCATGAACAAGCTCTGTAATGTACCTACTAATAATAGCACAATCAAATATTTCCTGAGCTGCGCCTGTCAAACATGACTGAGCATGCCCTGTTTTACTTTACTAAGAGTAGTATGTGGCCGTTGCTCTAATATTCAACCATGTTCTTGAATTGGGAATTATGTATAGTTAAACTGCTTGTGTGTTGGTCTCATGTATATAAGTGAAAGAAAATAAAAAACAGATGGAGGAAGGGAACTGCTTGCTTTTCTTTTCCTTTTGTTTCTCTGTTTGATAATTACTCCCTATGATGGGAGGGTTTGAGAATAGAAATGTCCTACTCTTTGATCCGTTTTAGTGTGAACGACTCAATGGCAAGCGTGGCTGTCTGCTCCTCGCTCTATTGGTTGTGTCTCTGTCTTCCCCATGCGCTGCGCCACACGCCTATTTGTGGCTTGCGTGCTGCTGCTGCGTTTATGGTGTGTTGGCTTGATATGCGCACGCGTGTGGTCCCCAATCGCATGTGTGACAAAGTTTCCCATTAACAACCTAGCTATAATGTGTAAGATGATATAATACTATGAAATAGACAAAAAATGGTATCTCATTGAGAAATTTGTTTATTTAGATGCCTAAAACAAAAAACGGGTGATAGAATCCTAACCGGATATTCACTTCCAAGATGAGGCTTGTAGAGATCGTAAACATGAGTCATGTGAAAAGCTCTATATTTGCTTTTGAAAGAAATAGGTGCATTTGGACCAATAAGCATAGAAACTGCAGCAGCTCCACCAGGACGAGCTGGTCCCTCTGCATAAACCTGAACATAATATGGGACAACAAATGAATGTTGCATGGAGACAAAAGGAATAGAAACTGAATCCACTTAGTGCAACAGTTAGATGGCTATATTGGGTGACTAACCGTGCTATCTGTGCAGACTACAAGGCCGTAACATTCATCCCAGCATGGATTTTGGACCGAAGTCACACCAATTCAAGAGGGAAGTTGTTCCACCATAACATGCATTACTGGAGTCAAACTCCCTCGATGTTGGTATTACCACTTTCCTGTATTTGTGACAAGTGTCAACAGTAGCGACTGAGTGAGTGAGACAGAAACTGAACTAATAACAAACAACTAAAAGAACTAGAAACCGTGAATTCATAAAGATCAACATTTAGAGGGTGAATATATGTGGGATGCTATTCCTTGATTTACCTCTAAAAATTGCATCAGCCACGTTTTGATGGATTTACTTTTGTCTATCACTGTCTCGCTACCAACCTCAAGGCGGCCAATTAGCTTGAGATCAATGTATTACTTTTCCAGCAGGGATTTGACAATTGTCAAGCTGACACAACTTTATAACTTGAGCATTCAGATACCGGATAGAGCATTGCATTAAATATATATACTTATTTGATCTAATTGCTTCCTAGGTAACATATAAAATGAAAGTATGTATCGAGTTTGGTAATGGCCTCTCCTAATTTACTTGCAAGGGCGAATCACATCGGCCATCACTTCTGACTGCCTCGAAGGCTCGACATAAAGCTCAACAAGTGCCATCGCCACTGTCGTGTTGTTTTTATTCTAACGTGATCTACTTGAGGTGAGGTCGCCCCATTATTTACAATGCGCTCAATCATCTATTACCATTGCCATGGTGTTCTTGCTGCATATGTGTTGATAGTCTTCCTGCATTTTTTTGGCTTGCAGACCAGGAGACAAGATTCTATTGGGTCCAGCTCCTAATGATTGATGATGTATAATTTGTCTAATTCCAGTTCTTGGAGCCACCCACTCCTCACTTAGTGATAGTCATGTAGTTTCTTATGTGTTGCCTTGAAAACTGTACTAATTGTAATTCTGTTGCTCTCAAGTTTGCTAATGTGTTGTTCTGTAGTTGCAGACGTCTTTCACTTGACTGGCTTGACCTCTTACTATTATATTGCATATTTTTAGATGATATTGGCACTCACTCAAGCATCGATTTTTTTCTGTGTTCATTGGAAGTTTTTTTAACTTCATCTTCCTTTGTGCTAAATGTTCTTCCTTATTGAACTATCGGTTCAATTGTAGGTTGCGTGTTGCACCTAAGGTTGGATATATGGTGATATGGTAAAGCCGATTTGGGAAAGCGGGTGTACAATGTGCATAAATAAAAAAACAAATTATAGTATGTGATGTGATCATTGCATTTTAATTTTGTGTATGTGATCACCTCAAGTAGGTAAATGCTCAATGCACTTCTCTCGCAAGCGCACGCATCAAGGTGTCATTTTTTACTCAATCAATTTCAAAACAAGGCATGAGACTGCCACTCTTTTATTGCATTGTGTAAAGATATGTGGTGTGAGGAAAGGAGAATTGTCGCAGCTCATGTTTTAAAGTGATGGCGAGCTGACAATGCAGCCATTATTTGGGCAAGTATTCTGAAAACAGGAATTGCATGTAGTTTAATGGCTATATGGTTGGTGAATCGCTGTCGGTATACCGGATCTAGCAAGCAGTGAGATCATGGTAATGTAGGTGGTAAAGTTGAAGTTGATTACCCCTGTGATGAAGATCTCCATGTCCTTGTTGTGGGCATGCTTGTTCAGTAGTGAGGGCCTGGGGCAGCTCTCTTCCACCATGTATGCTGAATGCATTCCATCTGAAACAAAATTGACTGTGTGCTTAGAGCAGGTAAGACAATGGTGGCTGCGTCGCTGGTTGCTGGCCGGCTCCATGTATTGCTGGATTGACACACTTCCTTCGGCTCTATGCAGTGGGTGCACCGATCAATCTCCTCCTGTCAAAGTTGGCAATTGAAGAAGCAAGTTAAACTTGAAGGGAAGCATCAGTCCACAAAAATCAACCACTCTCATCCTCTGTAGTGCACGGCGCCCTCCACAACAATTGAAGCACGAAAGCGGCATCTCTACAAAAACCAGAGCCCAATCCAATGACTTCGTTGCTCGAGAAACACCATACTGAACCCAGCCCAAGATAGCGAACAACAAATCCAATACCAGATGAAACAATACAAACCAGATCAGGGAAGAGCAGCAAATCGAGCAGACGGAAGGGAGAGACGGATGACCTGAACATCAGTGGCGCAGATCGTATGGACGGGGAAGCAGCGCCCCAAGAAGCAGTCGTGGGAAGCAGCACTGATAGCCGGAACATCACGACGACGGCAATCCTACAACCACTGCAAGGAGCCGAGGCGTACCCAGCACCACCCAAATCACCAATCTGCTCTGTCCAGAGCTGCGCTGAGTGGCTAACCGGTGGGAGGACACGCGCACAGGCAAACCCATACACACCAGACACGCGTGGTTTGGACCAGCGGGAGGCTTCACACACCAGACACGCTGCTATTGCTTTCTGTGAATGTTGTGGCCCACAGGTCCACCCGTCCACCCGTGAACGATGTGGCCCACCAGGAAAATACATTTCTGAGTGCTCCCAGGTCCCAACCATCTATTGCCAGGGTTTTCTACACAAAAAATCTATTGCCAGGGAAATCCCTCAAAAAAAATCTATCGTTAGGTAGTTTTTGTTTTTTAAGGGTCTATATTATCGGGAAGGTTTTATTCACAGAAACAAGTGTGACGACTGGTCAAAATCTTACCCCTCAATTGTTTTTCTGAAAATGATTTAGATCTATCATCAATGTTCACTGGAAATACAAAGCATATAAAGCATAATATAAAAATACATTGAGATTCCAAAACCACTGCATACACTATGTTGTTGATGCGCCGCTGTCGCCACTTCCCTATCGGAGCCGGCTTGACCTGGTCGATGATAGTCAAAAAGTTTCGTGCACGTGCCCCTAAGGACCAATGCCTTGGAGCTGTAGTCATCGTTGTTGAACTCTTGCATAGATCTGAAGCACCTGACACCACTCGTCACATGACGAAAGATCCTAACTTCACCGCCCCAGGTAATGTTCACGAGTTCATGTATTAAATACATTTTATCGTGTCACTTGTGTTTACTCTTTTTTTAATGCAAGTTTACAGCTACTCGGTGTTCCTAATTGTAGGCTCAACTATCTTGACCTACTAGTGATCTAATTTGTGGCATTCTTACCTTAAGAAAATATTTGCACTTAATTTTCTTTGTATATAGGGTATAAGTTCTTACAAAATGTACTCAAATATACGGTTATTGAAAAAATGCAAATATTTTCAACACAAACATGGTTTTAAACAGGTCTTTGCGCCATTTGGCGCAACTGGTCATCTAGTATTTTAGTAAACGCACGAGCTCGAGCAATGTTTTTAGAGTACACATCTACAATTCTAGAGAAAGAAACATTACCAAAACCTCTACTTATATAAGAAGTGTGGCATGGTAAAGAATAATTTGAAAAGTCCATGTAAATAAGCTGAACTCTGCCCATGTTCTGAGGGTTGGCACATGCAGATATTTCATTTATTGTGGTCATGTTTGGTTGAAAACTTGAATTCCACGGTGAGAAGGGAATACGTAAGGAAGTTCCGAAAGAAACATGGGATGAATGCATTCCATTTGCATAGACAATATTTTGTTGAAAGCAAATGAGGAGAAACTAGAGGTTTGCAATGTCTCCATTAGTGCATTCAACCATGATAATCATGTCGTCGAAGTACTGGACAAGGGAAACCCCACCCCGGTACAAGGTGCGAAACCACCCCTCGGATATGATCAGACCCCTTGGCTGCATCGAGGGTGGAGGCAAGGGCATCGACCACCATGCTGAATAGGTGTGGAAGAACGAGCCCACTTCGCCATTGATGTTCATAGTGGTGCGCCCACTAGACACCAACTGGATGACCCTGGTGACCCAACGGTCGTCAGTACCCTTCCAGAGGAACATTTCTCGAAGGAAAGACCAGCGAACTGTGTCGTACGCCTTTTGGAAGTCGATCTTAAGAAAGACCGTATTTTGGCGTTCTATTTTACTTCATGAAGGACTAGGACCCAATACATGATGAATCGGCCTTGGATGAAGGCTGATTGGTATGGATGCATCAACCGATCGGCAAGAAGTGTCGCCCTATTGGTGCACACCTTGCCTAGGATACGGAAGATCAAGTTAATCGATGTGATCTGCCAGAACTGGCGGATACCGGAGGCGCCGAAAACCTTAGGAATAACGACAATAATCCCAAGTTGAGACGAGAAAGATCTAGGGTACCAATGTAGAAATCCTAGAATATGCCCATCACCTCGTCCTTAACCAAGGTCTAGAACAACTGAAAAAAACGGACTGGTAGGCCATCGGGGCTAGGCGCTGAGTCAGGGTTCAAGCCTTTGTTAGCAGGAAAGATGTCCTCCATGAAGGGCACCATGAGAGCCTCATTATCCTAGTCTGAGACGATACGCAGCCCTGACCACGGGTGCGGTCCAGCACGACGCCACCTCGCAAGGAAGAGGAGAATATGTCATGGTAGAAGCCGTCGACATGCTCATGAATATCGTTGCTAGAGTAATCTATCACCGTCCCAGAGAAGCGGGATGGTGTTATAGCTGCGGCAGCCATTAGCGATCGCCCGGAAGTATGCCGTGTTGGCATCTCCCTACAGAACCCATCTCTGGGTGTCGCACTGATCTTCTTCAATGACGTCATCCCCTTCATAAAGGCGTTATCTTGGTTCCTCGCAGCGTCCCTGGTGTTGGATCTCAGGATGTTCGATGTCATGCTTGGTGCGAGCTGCTTCCTAGGGGGTGGGCCCCTGGACACCAACCTGGACAGGAGGTGAATGATACAATCACAGAGTGGCTTTGTCGTCCATTAGGGCATGTACAATGGTTGCATATGGATATAGATGCCCCATAAGAAAAAATAGCTTGAGGCATCTATATTGATTTTTTTTCTCTCCAATGCAAGCTACTATTAGTGAGCCTCATCAAAGAATAAAAAGTAGACTCCCACTACACATTTACCTCTACTCTCCACTTCAACATTTTCAGATTTATGCACCAGACGACACTTTTTATCTCCAAGCACTTGTCTCCCACAGAGGATACCGGTACACCATCCGAACCTACTTTTTCCTAACATCCGATCCTACATGATCTACAGGGCATCACCCTAGGGCAATGCATTGGCCATGCCGTTAAGTGCATGTTGTTGGCCATGCCAGCAAAGTACGGGGCACTAATGTAGTTTGGACTATATTAGCTTGCCAAAGCCAGGTTTAGGATCCCAAAAGTGCATTCTTGTAGTAGTTGATGTATTAAGATGTTCTCTCGTGCCAAGTTCATCTATACACGAGAGAATGATACAAGGACCTCAACAGCGAGATGCAATGGTGCCACTATGCTCAATTTAGATCCTCTGCTAATCTTGTGAACTCAAATGTCAAATAAAAGATTAGAACAGAATAACAAGTATAACATTCCATCGTCCTAGCCATGTCACTGAATCACTATTGTTAGTTCTTTGGTCCATCTAGCATATGAAGGGATAGTTCGCCAACACACTTATTTGTCAGGTGGTGGAAAGTAGATCGAACACATTTTCACAAATAAAAACAAAAATCACGCATGGAGATACTCTAAACCCCCAATCTAGAGCGTGCACCTTCCACGGCACGGCCAGAAACGATGTTGCGCGAGTGCGGTGCGTCGAGGAGCGCGAGCAGGCGGAGCGAATTCTACATCACTACAAGGTGCGACGCGAGCTGTGGAGCGAGGAAGCCTCCGCTCTCCAGCTACAACACTAACATGTCACATGTGCTCCGGCTCCCATCAAGCAAGGAAAGTGCCTTGCTGAGCAGCGCCAAGACCGCGGAGACGTACTGGATATGGTCGTCGAGAGGTGCCAATCCTGGTTATCTTCTGATTCATCTTGGTTGTCCGATATGCAGCACATGAAAGATGGAAAAGGGTTGGTTACGCCATTACTTGCGAGAGGCAAGTCACTGAATCCAGATGCATAGCACACGCCCGTGCCGGTGCTCCTGATGCCTACCATTCTTATCGCTCTACAGTTTTCCAGTCAATGCACTTGAGCAATGTTATTATAGTGTACAGTTACAATTCTAGAGAAAGAGACATCACAGACTCTACTTATATAAGAAGAGTAGTATAGTAGAGAAGAATACAGAGTCTATGTAAAGAGGTAGCTGCCCATGTTCGGAGAGTTGGCACGTGCCGCTATTTCATTTATTGTGGTCATGTTTGGTTGAAAACATGAATTCTATGGTGAGCAGAGAAGGTACATAAGGAAGTTTCCGAAGAAACATGGGACAGTTGAATTCCATTTACATAGATGATATTTTGAAAACACAAGCACATAAGATGTCTAGAACAAAATGTTGAATTGAATCGTACCAGTCTATTCTGGGGTTTATTACTCAATTTTTGTACTTGTTGTTTTATTTTCCAATTAGTTCTTCAATAGAGAGAAAGACATTTCAAACCGGAAAGTACTAAAATGATTTGGAGAAGTCTTCGGGGTCTCTCTCTCTCTCTCTTTCCTCGACGGTGTCTTTTTTTTTATCTAAATGCACTATTTCATTACTTAGTGGACGGAGCTAAATCGCCCGCCACAAGATGTTGTACATTCGGGATTACATTATCTGAACATAGCTCATCCCCAACATTCAGAGTACATCCATATGCTGCTAGAGAATGTGCTACTTGGTTACAGCTCCGATTACAAAAACTGAAGACACAGTCATAGATATTTTGTGCTATGTACTCCGTCAAATCAGCTAGTGCGAAACAGATAGGCGACAGATCATCCTCTCCGCCTTCCATGGCTTGCTTCAGCAGCAGCGAATCGGTTTCAAAAATTACCTTATTAATCCCCTTCGCTCCTGCTAGTTTCGCTCCATAGAGGGCGGCCAAAATTTCTGCATGAAAAGGGTTCAGTACACTCTCCAGCTTACCTGCTCCACATGCAACTACCTCCCCTTCTTCATTTCTTATGACTGCACCCCAGCCTCCTGACGTGGTGTCTCCACAAAATGCTCCATCAGTGTTAATCTTCAGGATACCTTGAGGAGGTTTTTTCTAGCTACATATTTTCCCACTTGGAGGTGCCTTTTCCTTCAAAAAAACTTGAATGTATTGATTAGTTTGTTTCAAAATGATATAATAAAGTTCATCAATACTTCTTGTTTTACCTTCTTCCCTGATATTATTTCTATCTTGCCACCATTGCAATAACAACACTACTGTCTTCACTTTGGTCTCTTCCTCCAGATAGATTATCTCATTAACAACCTCTTCTGTAGATTGCTTACTCTTCAGTTTTTCCCTTATTTCTTCCAGCCCCAATACTTGTCATAACCTGACAATTTTCTTGCATTTGAAGAATAGGTGACCACCGTCTTCTGGAATACATGAACATACAGGGCACGCCTGATCTACTTCCATACCTCTTCTTTGTAAATTATTACACCAAGCCAGAGAATTGTGAGCCAATCGCCAAATGAAGTGCTTGATATGGTTTGGGCAGTTTATATTCCATACCGTTTTCACTGTATTCTCTGTTCTGTGTTCATCACTGAGGAGCTGGATATTCCTTGTAGACTTCTGCGCATTGCATCTTCAACATATAGATGATAAGCTGACCTGACCGAGAATAATCCTTTTGAATTATAATGCCATGCGGCCCTGTCATCATAGTCAGTATTTATCGGAATATTTAGAATTGTCTTTGCATCCTCTTCCCAGAATATTTTGTTTATTAGCTCTTTATTCCAGCAACCTTCATCGGTTCTTATGAGGTCAGCAACTTGTTCCACTGCAGTATCGTCCAAATTGTTCCATTTTGGAGTAATGGGTTTTCTGGTATGATCTCTTGGGATCCACAGATCATTCCACACATTTACATTCTTCCCGTTTCCAATTCTCCATATTATGCCTTTTTTAAGCAAATCAATTCCTTTCAGGATGCTACGCCAGGTATAAGACATACCTTGCCTCGCCTTTGCGTGAAGTACATTATTATCGGGGAAGTATCTTGACTTTAGCACCCTTCCACATAGAGAATTAGGATTATGTAGTAGCCTCCATCCTTGTCTTGCCAACATTGCCATGTTGAAAGCATATATGTCTCTAAATCCTAGACCCCCTTCTCCTTTTGGTCTTGTCAATTTCGTCCAACTTATCCAATGTATTTTGTGCTCCTTCTCCTGATTACTCCACCAATATCTTCCTATCAAGAAGGAGATTTGCTCACAAACAGTTTTTGTTATGTCAAAGCAGCTCATTGTATAGGTTGGAATAGCTTGCGCCACTGCTTTGACAAGGATTTCTTTCCCTGCTTTAGACAACATTTTCTCCTTCCAACCCTGAATTATTTTCCATATCCTGTCCTTCAGGAAAGTAAAGACCTCCACTTTTGATTTGCCCACATGGACCGGGAGTCCTAGATATTTCTCATTTGTCGTTTCATTTTTAATGTTCAATTCCTCCATTACTTCTTTTCTACAACTTTCAGCCATGTTTTCACTAAATATGATAGTAGTTTTATCCTTATTGATTGTTTGGCCTGAGCATATTTCGTACCTGGATAAAATCTGTTTGTGTCATTGCATCACTTCTTTTTGCCCTGCAGAGAATGAGTGAGTCATCTGCAAAAAATAGGTGGGAAATGCTAGGAGCTTTGGGGCAGATTTTCACACCTCTTATTTTCCCCTCCACTTCTGCTTTATATAACATTGTCGAAAAAGCTTCAGCACACATAATAAATAGATAGGGGGACAACGGATCCCCTTGTCTGAGGCCTCTTTCAGGTACTATTTCTTCTGTTAATTCTCCATTGACCTTGAAATGGTACCTTACTTTCTCCACACCATGTATCACCAGTTCCACAAACTTGTTACAAAATCCCATTCTGATCATCATAGCCCTTAATAATTTCCATTCAACTCTGTCGTAAGCTTTACTCATGTCAAGTTTAATTGCCGCAAATCCATCCTTTCCCTTCTTATTATTTCTGAGATAATGCACCACTTCATAGGCTAATAGGATATTATCTGTGATTATTCTTCCAGGTACGAAGGCGCTCTGAGAAGGAGAGATAATATATGGTAATATGGTTTTCAGTCTCTTTGCAAGAATCTTTGATACAATTTTATATAGAACATTACATAGGCTAATGGGTCTTAGATCATTCACCTTTTCTGGATGCTTGACTTTGGGTATTAATGCGACCACGGTCTTGTTCCATCCATCCGGAAGGGAATTGCCATTTAATATTGCAAGAACCTCCTGGGTAACCTTTTCTCCAATCAATTTCCAGAATTTCTTGTAAAAAATAGCTGGCATGTCGTCTGGTCCCGGGGCTTTGAGATCCCCGATTGAGTCTATGGCTTCTTTTACTTCACTTTCTGTAAAAGGTGCAACGAGTATTTCATTCATTTCATTAGTTACTCTAGGCAGAATATCCTCTAGCAGATTATCTGTAATTGTGCTTCCATTTGTTTTAAATAATTTTTCAAAGTTTTTTTTAGAAAAGAAGGATGATCCCCCGGCCTCTGCATCTGGGCGATGCATACGGCCACTTTATTAATTATTAACATAAAACCTTACAAAGCCATACAACAGCAAGACTAAAACCACCGTCTAAGCAACAATTGTCGCTACACCTATCCAATTGATGAAGGAGCGCAGATAGTCTGGGCCTAATACCAAACAGACATCGCAGCCAAACCTAAACATCTAAGACCTGAGGTCCCAACCAGGACGCCTGCCGGGTATGGGGCACCTACCAGTCCAGCGCACTCCTCAACCTATGAGGCCGCCGCAGCCACCTGCCACAAATCCATCTTCAGAGCTATACTGTTGTATGTACCGTGCCAGGTCTCTCTGCCATCGACGCCACCACGACGCCCGACAGCGTCGTCCTCCTGCGCGAGTCCATCCTCCCACAGCGAACTCCGAATCTGCACTGCGCCACGCCGTCAAGATCCGTCGCCATCAGTGTGAAGGATGAAGCACCGCTCCACCAAAGAATCCGTCCTCTAGTCTCTCGATCACATGTGTACCTCCAAAAATGACGCCCCCAAGGGAGGAACGACACCAGAGCGCCGCCATCATCCGTTCATCCGATCTAGGGTTTCCCCCGGAGGTAGTAGAGAGTGGTCTTGAACTTCTCCACGGCGATGCCTTCAAGAAGGGAACGACGCAGATAGCGCCGCCATCGCCGGCCTTAGCAGAAGCCGAAGGCAAGTTTTCACCCAGATCAGTTCGAAGGAATCCAACTCTCGTGCACGGGCCACCGTCACCACCAGCACCACCAGGCAGACCCTGGAGTACCGGCAGATCGGCGAGCCACCGGCACCACCGCATCCAGATCGCCGGCCACGCAGGGCCGCCGCCATCCCCCGCGCCGTCCGGGTCAGAGACGAAGCCGCCGACCGCGCACAGGGACCGCCGCCGCCTGCACACGCCGGAGCGCCGCCGAGGTCCCAGCGCCCGCCACCGCTTGCCGACGCCAACCTCCGCCCGAGCACTGGCGCCACCGTGCAGCCATCAGATCAGGGAGGGAGACGTCGCGCGCCGACCACCCTCACGGACCCCGCCGCACGCCCGAGCGCCGGCGCCACCGCGACGCCATCAGATCGGGAGGAGGAGGAGCCCGCGCCTCGCCGCCCCGCGCATACCACGCCGCCGCCATCGCCGCAGCGCCACCAAAGGGGAGCCCCGCAGATCCGCCGGCGACCCGACCTGCCGCCGAGCCGAGCGCCGCCGCGAGGGCCGGCCGTCCCATGCCGCCCAGGAGTCTCGCGAGGAGGGAGGAAGCCCCGCCGCCGCCGGCGCACGTGCGGGCTTTGCCCGGCGGCGTCCCCTGGCGACGGCGAGGGAGAAGGACGGCGAAGGAAGGGAGCGGCGACGGCGATCTAGGGTTCCGCCCGGGCCGCTCGCGGGAGCGGCACGGGGGACGGGATGTTTGCTTCAAAAAAGGAACTCTCAAATAATTTTTCAAAGTACTCCTTCACCACCTTCTTTTTATCTTCCTCCGTCACTGCCCAACCACTTTCCTCTTTCTTTAATTTCTTTATGTGATTTCTCCTTCTCCTTTCCTTTACTGAAGCATGGAAAAAGGAAGTGTTTCTGTCACCTTTTTGCAGCCAGTTTGCATGTGCTCTTTGTTTCCAATATAAATCACGCTGCTCTTCAAGCCTCTCCAATTTCCACCTAAGTGTCTGTTCTCTTTGGATTGCTTCTACAGTTAACTCACTCACTTGTTTAATTCTTTTCTCCAAATCCCCAAGTACATTCAGGCTCCGTCGCGTCAATCTTATTGCCACTCTTTCGAGGCCTTCTTGCACATTTTCATCGCTAATGGATTTCACCTCGTTCCAAGCTCCTTTTACCACGGTTTCACATTCTGGTTCTAGGATCCAGTTTGCTTCAAATTTGAAATTATTTCCCCAAACCCTCTTTTTTGGTTTTTGAGCTGGTTTTTCAGTGAGAATGATAATAGGACGATGGTCTGAGTGGTATGGATCACCGTTTATGACTTTCCCCTCTGAAAACCTATTCCTCCAACTGGAATTGGCTATAGCTCTATCTAGCCTTTCCCTTATAGAACCTTCCTTCGTTCGACTATTATTTCTCCAATTGAACATGTCGCCTTCAAATCCCAGGTCTGTTAATTCACACTCCTCTAGCGTTTTTTTAAAATTATCCATAAGCTCCTGTGCTCTTATTTTACCTCCCTGTTTTTCATGGCCATAAAGGATTTCATTAAAATCTCCTGCTACTAACCACGGCATATCCATCTGGTTCTTCAGAATTTTCAATTCCATGTTAAATATCTCTTCTCTGTTTTGGGCTCCCCGTAAATCCCTGTAAATCTCCATTTTACTCCATCGTCATCTTTCACTTTTACATCGACTAGATGACCAGTTGCGCCAATGGCGCAAAGGCCAAGGGTAAGCCATGTATTGAAAGAGTGTGCATTAATATTATTCGGGGACATATTGAAACATATGAGAAAAATTTCCACTTACTATAAGTACAAGGGATGCAATACCCATATAATGTACAAGGACATATCAGTATTAACAGAACCGTTAATTAGTCAGACGCAAACCCACACCCGAGAAGCACATTGCACAGGGTTGAAACTTTTAAGCCTCACATTCCCAAGCAATGTTAAGGAGGACCAACAGAATTGAAATCACTGATGCAAAGTATCAGCTGTTAGAAATATTTATACACACAGCTTCTTTATTGTAGTCATATGATGATGAAATCAGTACGTAAATCAGCACCAAGGATAGCCGATCAGACAAACAAAAATTCTGCATCCTACTGAAAAACACTATTATGCAGGACTCATTTTAAAAGGCCCTCAGTTCTAATTTCTATAAGAGCTTGAAGCTTTGGAGCCAAGGCTACGAACCTTCTCTATTGTGACTTCTAAATGTACCTATGAAAGTAAGGATCAGGAACATTCTCTATTAAACCAACAAACTGAACAATGAGAACTTGAAATATGTAAAAGTACTAATGAAAGTATTTAATATGTGCATGTACAGTGGACAAAGATTACAACACACGGCATGTTGCAAACATCCTAACCAGCGTACTTTTGATGTAACATGAGAACTTGAAATGTGTTAAATAGAGAGAAAAGGCTAATGACCTGTCTACAAAATAGAAGTGAATTGAATATTTACTACTCCCTCCGTCCCATAATGTAAGACTTTTTTTACACTACATTAGTGTCAAAAAACGTCTTACATTATGGGACGAAGGGAGTATAATGTAACATGAGAACTTGAAATATGTTAAATAGAGTGAAAGGGCTAATGTCTGGTCTAAAGAACAAAACAAATTTGAATATCAGTTTCGCCAACCCTCGATGATCCAACTCACTTCGTATAATCCAGGAAATTAGGGAGCAAATATAAGTAATCCTTCAAGACGCTAGCAACATCTTCAGGATATACGAATCATTTCTGGTGAAAAGTTGAATGTAGCAGTAACCTTTTCTAAAGCACACAAATGCATATATAATCCTTTTGTTATATCATCTAGATCATCCCTGCAAGTACAGGTAAAATCAGATCAATCTCCATTAGCAGACGAACCCCAAGCCAAGCCAAGAACATGCATGGTGGTGGTGATAAATGTTCTTCTCCGGATTCGACGGAAGGTGTGTAGTGGAGTACTCACCGAGGAAATCACTGCCGGACAGGCCCTTGGCATCGAACAGAAGACCGCACCTCGTTGCATTCTTCTCCTGCCATTGTAGCTCCCTCTCCTGTGTCCTCTCGAAATTAAGGAAAGAGCAGTAAAGTAGTGAACTGAACATCGAAAGCGAGCAGAGGTAGCTAAGACGTATAACATTTTCACTGACAGCGCAAAGGGAAATGTGGAGCAAATGTGTTTTTGTTAGTTCAGTGAAAATTAGAGATCAACCTGATGGTACTTCAATTTTATTCTAATCTGCCAAATGCTATTAAGGAACCTCTTGCTACTTCTCACCCCTCGCTCCTCTCCAGATGCCCCCACACTCTCCTCCTCCTCCTCCTCCCCGTCTCATCCAGCGCAAAGGGCAAGAGTGAACCAAGGACTGATAACTTGATCGAGGAAGAAACTTCATTTCCTTAATAGCATTTGGCAGATTAGAATAAAAATGAAGTACCATCAGGTTGATCTCTAATTTTCACTGAACTAACAAAAACACATTTTACACTGCCCACGTACTACTATTACTGTCCATTTGGAGTAGAATTTGTAAGTGAATGTTTATCTACTGCTGCACTCAAGTTAACTTGAATTAGGTCGGATGAATCAGATACTTCTGCCATTGGCATGAACAGGTCAATACGGCATGCACACTATACTGCCACTTCTGCTTCAGAAGTAAAACTTTTTGTATCTTTGATCATGTTTCTAAGAAAAAGTATCAAGGGAACCAGCTATGAGGATAAATAAATGACCAAATTTAAAAGTGTTGTACACGACATTGATCACCTGGTCTCTGCAGAACACATCCAACTCTTCCTGCTATCCTGCAACATGTGGCCACCCCAAGCCTGAAATCCTCGATGCTCCATCCAACCTCTGAGTGGCAGTAAGGCGAAACCAATATCGATGTCATGATGAAGCTTTCCAAAAAAAATCAGTGTTCTTAACTAATGCATCTAATCAATTTGCCTGTACTCTGTTTCTATGCACTAAGTGTGCCGAACCGCTAAGGAAAAAACAGATTTTATGTTATCATATGTAATCAAATACTATGGTAAATGCAATGTATCACCTGTATGGAGCAGCACATGATATATTTATTACTACAAAAGTAGGGCGTGCCAATTATACAGGATAACTTAGTAGTCTCTTAAGGTGCGTTACACATGTCGGATATTACATATTCTAAAAGAATTATTCGCCTCTTTTTTAAGCATTAGAAAGGATACAAAATATTGGTACATTGGAAAGCACTTTTTTACAAATAACTCTGGGTCTGTCCTGGTACCTTAGAACCAGAACATGAAGGAAAACAGACGAATCAACACACAAATACACCATTATTTCACAGGCCTATACTCAATGCAAAGGACAGAGGTAATAAGTGATAGCGTATAACCGGAAATGTCATATTTCATATATCAACGTATACAGTAGGACCTATGATAAACCCACATTTCCTGGGTTAACATATCTTTATTGACCATGCTGGAGCAATGAGACACAAATATTCATTATTTCGCAGGCCTATACTCAAATTTGAAGGACAAAGGTAATAAGTGATAGCATTATTCTTGTTTAGCTTCATCGCAACCAGCTACATCCATAAAAAACACCTACACCAACCGAAGAGCAGTTGTCAGGGAGATACAACCAATATCATGTAAACCAAAAGCGAATACTACTGCAAATCTGAAAAATGAGAACTCTGCGAGCTCCAGAATTACTTTTCAGTGGACCTAAATATTTCCGATTGCCTCTTTTTTGGAGTGTAGTACCAAAAGGAACGGTAAAGAGAATGATACAGAACAAAAAAGAACTAACCTTATTTTTGGAATTTCTGTCCATCTTTACTACTGTTGCTTTTCCGATGTGTGTAGAAGGTTCAGTTTGAGTAAAACAGGGGATTCCATCCAGTGAATATCAAGGGGATACATGATCAGTCTGAAACTTGACTCGACAGGCTGAATATACACAATGAAACACAGGTTTCAGTGAGATTATCAGATTCACACAGGAAAGTTTCTTTGAACATTAACTGAAATAGAATGTATGAGTTCCAAAAGTTCCCCTCTAATTGTTACCCATATAATTGGTGCAAGCAAACAAGATTCACAACAGATTAACGTACATCAATGAAAAACCAAAAACCAAATTTCTCTGGAGATCAACATAACAGAGTATCAAATTACATCGTTCCTCCAGCCAATTGTTCTCAAATTAAACTATCCTAATATTATGAACATGCTTACTAAAATAGACTATAAAAAAATCAGGTGATTCTCTTCTTATTACCGGTTTCATGTGTGCACTGATGAACCAGGGAAAAGCCAATTTAAACAAGTATTATGTGGGTATTATAGAGCATATTTTTCATATCTAATCAACTTGACAGGCACATAGCAAAATTTCTAACCAACATATCTGCACAGTACACTGAAAGTAGAGTAAGCAAACTCACCTCATGAGTGGAAATTGGCTATCTAATCCTGAAGCAATAGTGATGGTGGTTGGTTCGGCCTATGCCCATTGGGTCCTGATATCTTGCTATTGCAGAAATGCTCTTCCCCGTTGCAACAACTATTCTAAAAGTATGAATGTGGATGTGACTGTCTAAAGATAGGAACCTAGAATAAATAAACTTCATATTACCAATCATAGTGACAAAACCATACTAAAATAAATTACTTTGTTGGTTAAAAATCTTGCTAATCTACATCATAGAGAACAGAATTAAAATCCAAGTTACTGTTTTGCTCATCTACATCACAAAGAAATAAAGCCAAAGTTGTTGCTTTGCTCATCTAGATCACAGAGGTTGAACAGAAATAAATCCCAAGTTATTATTTCTATTGGTATCTATAAAATCAACTTGCAAGCAATTAACTAAGCACTCCATAAGCATAAATAAAAAAATGGTATATAGTTCAATAACTATAGAAAGTATATAGTATCATCACATATACAGAGCACATTTTAATTTCGAAAGACAATAAAAAGTATCACAACTAACAACTGAAAAGCATATAGAAACACGTCTAGAAAACAGACAAGCAGGATAGTATTTGCTGTCAGCAACACCTCAATACTAAATATTGGCTAAAACCTGCTATTACAGTAAAATATTAGAAAGAGTACCTTGTTAAACTAAAGATAGTTCGATCGTACACATTAAATCTTCGCATGGAATTTCTTTTTAAACGGAACACTACATTTAGAACAGTAGAAGGTCACTCTTGCATACAGAAATTGTAGTATATATTAAAACTGACCATACTGAAGGGTGGCAAGGTTACTCACTGGCTCCATTAGCCACATCGATTGTGTCAATTACTGCAAGAGCATCCTGATGAGCACTACCCAGTTCCATAAACTCCTCCCATAAAATAAGTATTTTGTTGTATGTCCCAGCTTAAGGCATTAGCCCGTCAGAGTTACCTAAAGTACAATTACTTTGTAAGGATGCAACAAATATGCATGAGGATTCCTCAAAAAGAAGTGCACTATTTTTTTTACTCATGACAATATAACCAGAATAATAAGATCAGCAACTGGTAAAAACTCAACCTGATGAGTGACGTACACCACAGATTTTTAGCCAAAGCCTCAAGAAAGCATCTGTGCAAAAGTTAAGAAATCTTAAGCAGTGACTTGTCAAATTCCCGTGAACAGAACACTAAAGATAGTATCATTATACCTAGAATATGTGGGATCATGTATGAGCGTAGAGTGCGCTTCAAGGATCATCAAGCAAATAAATATTAGCAGTCTGACACATAGTTAGTGCTATCTGATTCCAATCATAGAAATCATGCATATATGTAGACAAAGCAGATGAGGGCCTTGTTGGGGTTGCAAAGAAGTCTAACAAGTTGCAGATTCCTGTTGTCGTTGGAATCGCCATCGTGCACCAGCTGCAACCGCCGTCACCGACCCGCTCAGGACGTGGTCTGCTGCACGGCCAGATGAGCTGCCTCCTATTGAGCGATGAAAAGGAGGAAGAGGCGGGGCGCAAGTAGGAGTTGAGAGTTTTCTTCAATTGCAGGTTATAGCTTCACCAGATCTTCGACAAGAAAATCATGCAACTCCACAGCAAATTCAACCCCAGTAGGTCCACCACCGATAATCACAAAGTGAAGGATCTTCCTTTTCTCCTCTTCACTGAGGTTAGGAAGTGACGCCTTTTCAAAGCAGTCTATCATGCTCTTCCGAATCTTTTGGGCATCCTCCACTACCTGACATTTACAATGTGAGGCTGTAAGCACAAGATATGACTAATACTGCACGGTACAAATACCATATATCTCAAGAGTTTGCAGGAAATTAAACTGTAACTTACAATCTCAGGATTTAAACATGAGAAATAGCAGAACAGTAAAGAGACACACAATGCCAATCAGGATTTTACCTTCAGAAAGTGGCAATGCTCCATCACACCAGGAGTGTTGAATGTATTCACAGTAACTCCAAGAGCAAGAACCAAGTAATCATAATCAACCATCAAATCACCATTCCCATCCAAATTAGTCCCAACAGCAGAGCGGTAGTGGATCATCAGATCGATCTTGAAGCACTCTGGTAAATATTCACATGTTTGATTGGAGTATAACCTGGAAACAAAATCAATCTCGAAAGATTACAGAGAGGGAGGGGCCGCATGAAGAGATAGGTAGAGAGAGAGAGAGAGAGTATTTGGTGAAGCTCACCTCGTTGTGTTGGCATCGGATGCCGGAGCCGTCGGGTTGGTGCTCAGCTGGCCAGGGCGATGACGCGGCGAAGAGGAGGACGCGCAGTCTGAGTTGGGAAGGCCTCCACCCCAGCCTGTGGACCCGATGCTACCCTGCTCCCCCAGCACGGCGACCTGTTGGGCGGCGAGGAAGAGGTAGCAGCGGCCCGAGCTGGCTTGGGAACCTCCTGTTGAGCCTGCGAGGAGAGGGTTGCGCGGCACAGGAGCTGCGTGGTGTCGTCGCACACCCGTTGAGGCCGCCGTCTGCCGCACCACCGCGCGAGCCGTTGGTCAACGCTGCACCTCCCTCTCCTCTTTCCTCTCTCTTTCTGCTTCCTCTCCTTCCTTCTCTCTCCCTCATTTTCTCTTTCTCCCGCAGGGAACGATCCATGGCGCTGGATCGATTCGAGTGTCGCCCTTCCCTTGCAGGTCGCCGCCGCGCCCGCATGCCTCGGGTCCGGTGGGATCCAGGATGACGAGGGGGGAAGGTCGCCGCCGCGCCACCATCTCCCCCCTCCTCCTCCGCCACCAGAGGGGGTCGCCGCCACCGTTGTCGAGGGAGTGGAGGGGATGAGCGGATGTAGGGGGAAAAGATTTTAGGGTTGGAAACGAGGGGGATGGAGGAGAAAGCGGACGGGCGCGGGGCTCTCACCATGGCGCGGTGGTTTTTTTCCTTCGTGTGGTGCGCTGCACCCCCACGCGCGGCGCGGTGCGGTGGTCTTTTTTCTCTCCCGTGATACCGTGCGCTCAAGGCCTTTGTTGTGACTACCACTCTAGGAGGCTTTATATGTTAGACTACCACTTTAGGAGGCTTTATATGTTAGATATGATATTTGGAGTAGTTATTTAGCTCCACATCTAGACCACTTCTCCAAAACATTGCAATTCCAGCACTTCCTCTACCATCACAGCTGCGAGCCCACATGTTGGTAAGTCCCAATCTCCACCGAAAACGCTGCAGCTTTTGACTACACAATTTTATTTCAGATAGAAACAAGATGTCTCGGTCTTCTGCCTTCTGAAGGTCCAAAAGACCTCTAACTTCCGGCGAGTTGCCAATGATAGACTTTGTGGATCGGTTAGGCTAGGATTCCGGCAACAGTGATAGGTATTACCTTTCCTTGTGGCTCGAGGAGCTCCGGTTGCCGGCTATGGCGCCGGTGCCGGCGTGATGGCAGAGAGTGGTGGTGGCGGTGCTTCCCATCAGCACTACACTAACCCTAGATCGGTAGGGGATTAGGTGGGGTGTACGGCGCTGCGACGAACCTCGTGATGCGAGCCGCCGACCCCCACCTCTTTATATAGTGCAGGTGATAGGGGCCCGTCACCCATAGTGGGTTGAGCACCCCCGATCAGGGCACGGATCTAAGGGCCCGGTGGGCCGTTGGGCCCACACGGTGGAGATCATCCTAACATTCTCCCCCTTGATCTCCACTTTTACTTTTGACTGTATACTTTTATTTTACTCGTTTCATAACAGATCAATACATAGAACATGTTTCATCGTCACAACTCAATTGTCGATAGAATCAGACAGCCACAACGTACCTCTCTGTTTTGAAACAAATTCTTTAACCTTGGGCCCTTTTATTGTCCGGAAATTTTAGACTATACCATAAAACCCATGTCGACTGTGTGTTCTCCGAACACACTGGGCGGTAAGCCTTTAATAAGCAGATCTGCAAACACTTGTCTGTTGCTTTTATGCTTCAAGCATTTCTACATAATTCCGGACTTCCTCCTTTACAACGCATAACTCTATGTCAGTGTGTTTGGCATCAACACTTGACTCATTGTCATAGGAGCGAAAAACTTAAAATGGTTATCGCTGTTGTAAACCATTATCAACTCCGGGTACAGGTCTTCATAACCATTTTGCCTGTCCCTCAGCCTCATATCAAGCTATAACATATCTTTGCATCACATTGATGATAATTGTTTCATTCTTTGGAGCTTTTCCACACAAAAACCTCCAAGTATGAAAGTTAGCGACAATTGTGGATTTCACTATACATTTCACAAGTCATGTCTTTGTACTCACAATCTTTTGAGAGCACTTATTTCTTTCAGCTTGAGGCCGATATCTTTGACTCCATTCCAGTGATCTATATATGGACTGGACATTGCCAAAACAACCCGGATATGTGAACTGTGTCAGGGTAATGTATTGAGCTTCCAACAACTGAAGCATATGGTACCATATCCGTTTTCAATCTTTTCTCATCAACTCTTGGAACACCATAGTTTCTAGTTCCATTACCCTTAACTATAAGAACAGGCGTAGGTTTTCTCGCATGCATACTTTAGAGACCTTTCTTAGCATGTCCATGCGACATTCCTAATACCCCTTTTATTCTTTTCTTGGTGAAACTCGATAATTATAACGAGAGACACTCTACCGAGAACATTCTTTTGAACTTTGAGAACAAAAACTTCTTTTCTTCTCCTGCAATAGATTGACATGACCACTAGTAAGTAGGACGTCATCCACAAGCACAGGATTAGGAAATGAATTTCCCATTATATAACTTTGCATGAATACAATTGTCCTCTCATTTTATTTAACCCAAAACAACATTTGATTGCTTTAGTCCATAAAAGACTTCTTCAGGCAGTATCCCCTGTGTTCTTTACTTTCATCTGATGTAACTCAGATCATAATATCTTTCATCTGATGTAACTCAGATCATGATGTGCTACCAACACTCATTGTAATATATTCAGTGCAAAACGCGTAAAAACCTTTCGATTTAAGTCGTGTTTTACACCTTTACATATTTCCTTTGGAGTCACATTGTCCTTGTAGACTCTTTACAGCCTACTGTTTTGGCTCCATTGGAAATTACTCATCAGTCTCGAACATCGTCGGGATTCACCAATTTCATTTCATCTCACATAGTCTCTTATCATTTAGACAAGCAGACACTTCTCAAAGCTCGAATGAGCGCTTTAAATGAGGTGGGATCAACCTCCATTTGAATTTCACTAACATAGACTTTATAGTAATCAGAAGTATCTGATTTTATCATTCCTTGAGACCATCAGTGTCTCAGGTACTGGCACTTCTCTCATATGGGGATGTGTTGCTCCCCCAGATTACTCCATCTTCACTAAAAATGGCGTATCATTAAACTTTATAATTTGGGTTTATTCTGTTAAAACTTTCTTCTTTATGGCACTTTAAGCACCGTCTTAGTATTCCTTACTCTGCTTTCGAAACTGTAAAAGATCCAGAAATACAGCTATTTCTTTTCTTTACGAGTATTAATATGACCGTCATACTCCCCCAGAAGATCACATTCTTCATCACATTATCTAAAGTATAGGGGAGTTTCAACATTCTTAATTTATCTCATATATCTTTCTCCCCCATGAAATGTGGCAAGAACTTTTCTGCCACAATTTCGAAAAAGCATTGATAACTCTTGTGAATTGAGGAAACTTTGATTATCTACTTCATTCATTAGATTACTTCATACGAAATGAAGTTATCTCTTCATACAAAATGAAGTTATCTTTTAACTAGTATGGGAGTACCTTTTCCTCATTCCATTTTAGAAACTCGATAGAGTTCTTTATCATTAGTACTTTTGCAAGTCACACTTGCATGTCATTCTTATCTTTAGTTTCGTCTGTAATTTTTATTCTCTTCGGATTTATTGAGTGCTTAATGACCGTTACACATAAGATGTACGGTTGATACTAGGAAAGCATAATAGCTACTCCATACTTTTCTCCCAGAGTAGGACACATTAAAAGCACATGAGTCATCATGTCTTTCTCCTGTCATACAGGATAAGTCTGAGAAAATTTCTGCCGCCATACGGGTTACGCAGGGATTTTCCCAGACTTATCCTGCCATGCGGGTTTATCATAATCATCTTTTCCGGCCATGCGGGTAATTCCCTGTAAGGGACATAAATGCCAGAATTGGCTCTTTTGACTGCATATTCAATCATCAAATTTATAAATAAATCCGAATGCTCTTTGACACACATACTTGATCCGACGTTGGTCAAATTAAACACGCATGTTGCTTGTTTTATCTCAAATCATAGAGAGTACATGAAAAGCATTCGTCAACCAAGACTCTCAATGATCTATCTCTTTTCTTTTGAAACCATTCTTTAGAGAGAATATACTATCTCACGCTATGACCTTTCTTGGTCATCTTTCGGGTCACAAGTACCCCAACCATTCGCTTTCATGAATGAAAGCATGAAAAACTTTTAGTCTGAGAAATCTTAGCCAATAATCAACAATAATGAGCATAAAAATAACCCTATGTTGGTCTGGTTAAAAAAATATGCACATTAAACTTTTGCAGAACTTTCTTTTTATACTCTAAATCATCGTTGTGGTAGAATTAGAATAAAACTCATTCTTCTACATTAATTCCATATCACCGTTGGGCGGAAATGGAAATAATGCATATAACTCATAAACAATGTGATGATAGTATTTCTATTAAACAACTTTGCTCAGAAATAATCATCATCATCAACTTTATTGCAGCGGAAACAAGAAATATACATTTCTCTAGTTCAAGAGCATTTCTTTATCTTTAACTGTTCTCTGAAAATTGATCACTTTGATACAAAATTTATCAGAGATTTAAGCTTTGAACATAAAAATCATAGAATTATAGTACTGTTATCATCAACGTTGGTCAGAAAATAACAATACCATATTTTAACTTAAAAGAAATATCTTTTTTATCATATCGGAAACTATCTGCGTCTTATTTTACCCACAAGTGAAAAAAAAAACTTCTCTCAAAAACCTGTTCATCCAATTAAATTTTCCCATTGGTTCTAATTTAATTGGAGGATAATACTTTTTCTTTGCAGCGGAAACTTTCTGAATCTATTCAGAAACAATTCTATACTCTTTTACTCTCTAAGCAATTTCAACCGATTGATTCAAAAATGCATTTGAGAAACAACAATTTAATCTTTTACTTTAGTTCTATTCACTTTTAAAAGAACATTTTTATTTTTATTTGCAGCGGAAAAACATGAATAAAACATTCATGAACTTTTTTTACAGAAACTTTTCTTTCATAAAATAAAAAATTCATGAACTTTATTATTTTCTTTATAAAATTCATGAACATATATTTTTCTGAAAATTTTCCATTTTTCATTTTCAGAAACTTTTTCTATTTACTTTTCTATTTTCTAACAAATATTTTGCATAGAAAAACTGTTTGAAATCTGCCCAAAAAATGGACAAATAACAAAAGAAACAACAACAACAACAAAAACAAAAACAAAAACAAAAAATAGCTGGCTGCGGCCTCGGCCCAGCGCGCGGCTGCGGCCTCGGCCCAGCACCCCGCGCTCGCGCTCGCGGCGGCTGGCCTGGTCCGGTTCGTCTCTCGGCCCAGAAGGCCCAGCGCCTTGCTAGGGTTTGTATCCTAGGCGTTGATTTTGATCGGACGGTGACCCGCTCTTTTCTCTCAAACAAAACCAGGAGACCGTGCGAGACCCTGTTCCAGTTCCTCTCCTCGCCCCCGCATCTCACCGGATTGCTTCGTGGCGTTCAACACCGGCCACTCGGCTACCGCGTCGCGCCAGTCGCCGGCGACGACGTCTAAGCCAGCACGCTGCGCGAGCACCTTTCTCCTGCCCCTCCTTTCCTTTGACAGAGAGAGAGGGACGCCTGCTGCGCCCTCCTCTGCTCCCCCTTGCGCCTCGATGGCGCCCTTTTTTGTGGAGTAGCGGTGGGGCACGGCTGCGTCGGCTGCGAACCTCCGCGCCGTGCGAGCGGCCTCCCCTTTCCCTTTCTACTTTTTTTATCCACCTGGCAGAGAGAACGACAGAGAAGGAGAGTGCCGCGGCGCCGCTGCGCTCCCTCTACTCCCCTTCCCATCTGCGTCGTTGCCAACCCCTTCGCCGGTCGCGCGTTCCCTTTGCGGTGAGCGTGCGGCCGTCGAATGGATCGGTGACGGTGCTCTTTCCCCGATGGGGTCTGTTCTTTTGGCAGCCGTGAAGGCGTGGTGCCCCCACTGCCTGTGTTCTTCTTCCGAATGGCTCGGCATGCCGATGCCCATCCGGATCGAGAGGAACGGCGCGGCCGGTGTGGCGGCGCGACTTTTCCGGCGAGCACGAGGCTCTCTCCAGTGATTTCTTTTGCCCTTCTCTTTAGGGTTCTAAAGGAGGGGGTTGAGTTATTTGAGTTGTACCGAAATCCAAAACCGAAAACATGGTTGATACCATTGATAGACTTTGTGGATCGGTTAGGCTAGGATTCCGGCAACAGTGATAGGTATTACCTTTCCTTGTGGCTCGAGGAGCTCCGGTTGCCGGCTATGGCGTCGGTGCCGGCGTGATGGCAGAGAGTGGTGGTGGCGGTGCTTCCCATCAGCACTGCACTAACCCTAGATCGGTAGGGGATTAGGTGGGGTGTACGGCGCTGCGACGAACCTCGTGATGTGAGCCGCCGACCCCTACCTCTTTATATAGTGCAGGTGACAGGGGCCCGTCACCCAAAGTGGGTTGACCACCCCCGATCAGGGCGCGGATCTAAGGGCCCGGTGGGCCGTTGGGCCCACACGGTGGAGATCGTCCTAACAGCCAAGTCCCCGGCAGTTCCAAGCAATAAGCTCTTTGGTAGTCACTTTATTAAAATATCTTCTGATGTAAATGTGCACCAAGCCCGAAAATACCGTGTCCTGGGTGCCAATGCACTCAAACGAACAAAATAAATGAATAGCAAAAAATGTTCAAAAAAATGTTGTGAATGAACGACTTCCACGGTATTCTTGGTGAATAATTTGACACTATAAAAAATTACTACCATGTTCTTTTTACTTGCTACTTTTTTTGCCCTGAAGTCCACATAAGTCAATTTCTTTCTGAAACTTTACAGACAAGTTTAATACTTGACCATGTTCGTTACAAAAAAAATCTATTTATTTTCAACTTTTTCCTATTTTTGTTTTTTTATTTGGATGCATTGGCACCCGTGTTACATAAATTGCCACCACACACTGGTAGAAAAAGGGCCTATAGTCCCAGTTCGTAAGGGCCTTTAGTCCCGGTTCCTGAACCGGGACTAAAGTGTCGGTACTAATGCCCCGACCCTTTAGTCCCGGTTCAATCCAGAACCGGGACTGATGGGCCTCCACGTGGGCAGTGCGCAGAGCCCAGGCAGGAGACCCTTTGGTCCCGGTTGGTGGCATCAACCAGGACCAATAGGCATCCACGCGTCAGCATTTCTGTGGCTGGGGTTTTTGTTTTTTTTAATGGGGGGGTGGGGGTTTTGGGGGGTTAATTTAGGTATTTCATATATTGTGTTAGCTAGCTATAATTAATAGAGAGAAGTGTCCTCTCTTACGTCCGTGCTTGGTCGACGCTACGTACTATACATACGTATAGAGAGGACTAGACACGCTAGTTAGCTAGTAAGCAAACGAAGGAAACAGAAGATCGTCATGAACATATATGCATACAGGGAGAAGTGATATCGACCACCTCTCCTTCTCCGAAAGATTAGTCGAACAACAAGTTCTCGTATATCTATCCGACACTACCGGCTACATATATACAATAATTATCTCTTACAAATATAATCATATGGACTCATGGTCCACATAGTATTCTCCGTCTTCAGCGATCACTTGGTCAAGAAAGAATGCCGCCAATTCCTCTTGAATTGCTCGCATGCGAGCTGGTGCTAGGAGTTCATCCCGCTTCTGAAACATCTAATTTGAAGAAGGGGTTCAATACATATATATTTATATATATATATGAATGAATGAAACTCAATACAAATGATGGTAATAAAATAAAATTGTGAATGTTGTTATTTACGTACTTCATATTGTTCGTCAGAGTACCCGCCCCGCTCACAAGTCGTGTGGCGGATGGACTCGCAGACGTAGTATCCACAGAAATCATTTCCTTTTTCCTGCCACAACCACTTTACAAGAAATAGAGGTCAATCAAACTGAACAGCAAGAATGCTAAATGGTATTGATGAAACTAGCGCTTGAATCACTAGGAGATGCGCGGAACATGCTACTATAGTACTTACTTTCGGGTGTCTAAATTCCAGCTCCTTCGGCAGTCCCGGAACTTTTCTGGTGAATTTTCTCCAAACCCTGCCGGACAAAGAAAACAATTACTTGATATCAGGAAATGAACAAAGTTGCTGATATGGTGGATAATGATCGATTTAACTTACTTCTTGAGGATTTCAGTCATGTCCGCATACTCCTGGGGATCTTTTCGTTTGGAGTCCAAGACGGTTACTACTCCCTGCTCAAGCCTAATCTCTAGGAGAATATAGTGGAAACTGCACACGCATGCATAACTCATCAATTACATTACTATAACATGGACTAATATATAAGGGAAACCGAATATGCACAAGACAGTAACACTCACTTGAAGTTGTAAGGAAAGAGTATTATATCTTTGTTTTCATTTTTTTGAATGATCGTAGCAAGTTGGCCTCGGTATCTCCGGGACGATGTTCAACCTCAGTTGCATCTATGAGATATGTGTTAATGAACCCAATATCACCGATTTGTCTTTTCTTCAATTCGGCGATCTTCATTCTGCATAATATAGTGAGGATAATTATAAATACATGCAATAAAAGAGATGAGCTATATAGAGAGACTTAATGACAGAAGTAGTAGTACTTACAGACAGTAGCAGGTGATTGTTGTTTTATCGAGGGCCAATTGATTGAAAAACTGATAGAACTCCTTAAATGGAATAGGCAACAGTTCAATTCCAACGAGGTCATGCTCCGGTTTAACTCTCGCATACAAAGTACTCCTCCCCCCAGACTCTCTGCAGATTTTCAAGTACCAATCATGTAATCTTCGCATCATCGTTGTTAAAGATTTTTCATCTTTGACAAGAGGCTTCCCATACTCGTATCTGTGTATCTGCACCTCCATGGTATCATAATGTACATCGTCGGGCAGGTAATCGTCAACATTGCCATAACCGGGCACCATCCTCGGCTCGACGATGTCGCTAGGCACCTTGAGGGGGGGGGGGCACGATTGCTTCGCTTGTTCGCCGAGCTGGGCAATTTGTTTCCCAGCTGCTCGTCATTCTTTCAGCCTTTGATCACTGACTGTACTTCCCGACCGCTCCGCTTCGGCCCATGTCTTTGCAATAATGCGCTCATAGTTGCCTTTCAGCGGAGGCTTGAGTGGTTTTGCCAGGGCAGCCAGAGTGCGCTTCACTTTCACCGGATCTACCTTCTCCTCCGGAGGTGGATGTCTCTTTGCTCTCAACCCTTGAAACCAGTCATCCACTTCGGTTCGCGCGATCTCGGCGTTCTCCCCCAGGGTCCTCTCATATGGTAACTTCTCTGGAGTCTTCAGAGAAGGACCGAATCTGTATGTCCTCCCGCCTCTGGTTGTACTGCTAGACGCCGACCGAGCAGACGGAGCGGTTGTCTTCTTTACTTGCTTACGAGGCGGAGGAGAAGGACTACGACGTGCCGGAGCAGCTGGAGCGGCGGCAGGTCTCTTCCGCCCTTGCTGACGAGGCAGAGAAGGAGGAGGCTGGCTGCTCGGGCGCGTCGGCGCACGCGGAGTGCCGCCACACGCCGGAGAAGGAGCCGGCCGAGGACCCTGGTCGTCACTCGCCGGAGGAGGAGGCGGTGGAGGAGGCGGAGTGCCCTGACTTGCCAGAGGAGGAGGAGGCAGAGGTGTCCAGTTCGGAAGGTTGATGAGCTCCTTCCGCCATAGGCATGGAGTCTTCAGAGCAGACCCCAGCCGAGTCTCCCCTTCACCGGTAGGGTGGTCAAGCTGGAGGTCCTCAAATCCCTCCGTTATTTCACCCACCATCACCCTAGCATATCCTTCTGGAATCGGCCGACAGTGAAAAGTTGCGCCGGGTTCAGTAGGATAAACAGAGCCAACAACCGCCTTGACCTTCAAATTCATCCATTGCGTCATAAGGTGGCAATTTTGAGACTCCGTGATAGCATCCACGGGATAGCTGGCAGGAGCCATCAAGGCATGCTCCGGTTGAAGCAGCTTGGTGGAAGCCACGCTGCTTCTGCGCTGAGATGGCGGGGTAGCTTCGGGGGAGGCTTCGGCAGTACGTTTGCTGCGATTTGCTTCTCGTTCCTCTATCGCGTCTACCGTTGCTTGCAGCGCCTGCATTTGGGTCTGCTGCACTTTTTTCCTCCTCTCATGGGATTTGTAACCGCCTGCGTCCGGAAATCCAACCTTCCACGGAATGGAGCCTGGCGTGCCTCGTGTCCGTCCAGGGTGCTTAGGATTCCCGAGGGCCATTGTGAGCTCGTCGTTCTCTCTGTCTGGAAAGAACTTCCCTTGCTGCGCTGCTTTGATATACTGCTTAAGCTTCCTGATTGGTATGTCCATTTGATCGTTCGTCCAAATGCACTTCCCTGTTACAGGGTCCAATGTTTCGCCAGCCCCGAAGAACCAAGTCCGGCAACGGTCTGGCCAGCTAATTGTCTCTGGTTTGATCCCTTTATGAACCAGATCATTCTCAGTCTTGGCCCACTTAGGCCGGGCTATGAGGTAGCCACCTGACCCCGTGCAATGGTGAAGCATCTTCTTCGTAGCATTTTGCTTGTTTGTCGCCGACATCTTCTTACTCTTTTCCGATGTCTTGTGGGCCACAAATGCGGGCCAGTGATCTCTGATCTTCTCATATCTGCCCTTGAATTCTGGTGTCTCATTATTTTCGACAAACTTATTCAGCTCTTTCTTCCACCTCCTGAATAGTTCTGCCATCCTCTTAAGAGCAAAAGACTTGATTAATTTCTCTTTAATTGGGTTCTCTGGATTATCCTCTGGCGGTAGGGTGAAATTTGACTTCAGCTCAGTCCAAAGATTATTTTTCTGCATATCATTGACATAAGACACCTTAGGGTCTTCTGTAGCCGGCTTAAACCTTTGCTGGATGCTTATCGGGATCTTGTCCCTAACCAGAACCCCGCACTGAGCAACAAATGCGCTCTTTGTCCGGAGGGGTTCAATCGGTTGGCCGTCGAGCGCGATTGCTATGATCTCAAACTTTTCATCCGAGCTCAACTTTTTCTTCGGGCCTCGTCTCTTTACCGAAGTTGTGCTCGATCCGGAGGGCTAGAAAAAAGAACAAAGACTTAATTAATATGTGTACATACCAAAACAATGAATGCATCAATCAGCTAGTCAGCACAGGCTTAACTAATATATATACCTGGCCGGACTCGGTTCGGTCACCGGAGCCGTCATCACGGTCTCCTTCTTGCACCGGCATTGGGTCACCGGAGCCGTCCTCATGTTCTTCTTCTTGCACCGGCATTAGGTCACCGTAGCCAGCTTGTTCACCCTCTCCTTCCAGACCATCGGTGTCGTTGAGAAACAACGAGACGGCATCACTTCCTTCTGCGATTATGTCCCTCAACAACACTTCTTTTGCTTCGTCTAGGGCGGTGTCCATAGTTTCTACAAATATTTACAACATGGCAATTATTATTCAAACATGCCAGATGGATATATTAGTGCCAAACGTAGAACTAGCTACCTAATCATAGTAAGCTATCGGGAGGGGGTATATATCGACAACGACGACACTACATCTATGTCCCTCGACGACCCTCGTTCCCGATAAAAAAAAGAGGAAGAAGAAGAAAAAAAGAGGAGAAGAAAGAATAGAGGAGAAGAACTCCTCTATTCTTTCTTCTCCTCTCTTTTTTTCTTCTTCCTCTTCTTTTTTTATCCTCTTCTTCCTCTCATGTTCGAGAGCATCGCCGAGGGGTCGGGAGGTTGCGTAGTGTCAAAGGATTCAACAAAACCATGTCTTCATCATTAGGCGAAAGTAACATGTGCATGATGGTACGAAGCTCTTCAAAGTTGTTCTGGAACGGAGTCCCGGATAGGATAATTCGCTTTTTGGTACAAAGTTCAGCAAGAGCCTTCCGAATATCGCTATTTGGAAGGCCTTTGCTGAATTCGTACCAAAAGGCGGATTATCCTATCCGGGACTCCATTCCAGAACAAATTTGCAGAACTTCGTACCAACATGCCTTGGTTACTTCCGGCTAATGATGAAGGCATGGATTTCTTCAATACTTTGACACTAGGAAACCTCTCTCGACCCTTCGGCGATCCTCGACCCCTCGAACCCTCGACGACCCTGGAACCCTCGACCCCTAGACGACCCTGGAACCCTCGACCCCCGACCCTATAGAACCCTCGAACCCTCGACCCTTGACCCCTCGAACCCTCGACCCTGAAATCCTAGAGGAGAAGATCGAAGAAAAAAAAGAAGAAAAAAAAGAGGAGAAGAAGAAAAAATAGAGTATATTCTATTTTCTCTTGTTCTCCACTATTCCTTTCTTCTTCTCCTCTTCTTTTTCTTCTTTTTTCTTCTTCTTATTTATTTCTCCTCTTCTTCCTCTCCTCTTCTTCTTCTTATTTAGTTCTCTCGACCCCTCGTCCCTCTCTCGACCCCTCGACGACCCTCGTCCCTGATAACATTTTTTTTCTCCCCTCGACACCTCTCGACCTCTCGTCCCACTCTCGACCCCTCATCATCATCTATCACCCCCCTCGTTTTCTTTAGCATATATCCATGAAGAAAAAAGAAGTCTTCCTCTTCTTATTTTCCTTTTTCCACTCCTTCCTTTTCTTCTTCTTCTTCTTCCTTCTTCCTCTTTTCTTCCTTTTCCTTATTTTACTTTTTCCTCTACACTAACCTAAAATCGATATCTACTAATTAACAACCTAAATAAAAAATGAATACATATATGAAAAAAAACATCATATGAAAAAAAACATCTAGCATTTCATCAAACACCTTCTATATGGACAAAAAAATTCAGAAAAGTGGACAGCGCGTTGCTGCTGCTCCACTTCTCCTCTCCTTCTGCTCTTCAATGCATCGGGGCCGGTGGCGACCATGGAGCAGGGGCGGAGCAAGGGGCGCTCGGGCGCAAGAGTGGCACTCGAGAGGGGGGCTCACTTTGAGGGGGGCGGCGACGGCTGGAGTCCGGCGACGAGGACGGCGGGCTCGGGGCGGCACGCGGTGATGGGGACAGCAGCCTTGGGGGGCACGCGGTGACGGGGACAAGGAGGCGGGCTCGGGGAGGCACGCGGCGACGGGGACGAGGGCGGCGGGCTCAGGGATGCCGGCGACGAGGACGGCGCGGGCTCAGGGAGGTGACGACGTGGTCCGGAGGGCTCGGCGGCGACGAGGACGAGGAGCAGCCTGGCGGCGTCGTCGGAGAAGAGGACAAGGAGATCGATCGAACTGAATCGAGAATTTCACAAGTGTTGGCTTATATAGCCAGAGCACTAGTCCCGGTTCGTGAAACCAACCGGGACTAATGCCCCTCTTTAGTCCCGGTTGGTGCCACCAACCGGGACCAAAGGCCAATTTTTAGTAGCCCAAAGGGCGGGAAGCGGCGGCCTTTGGTCCCGGTTGCTGGCTCCAACCGGGACTAAAGGGGGGCATTGGTACCGGTTGGTGCCACGAACCGGTACCAAAGGTGGGCATTGGTCCCGGTTCGTACCACCAACCGGGACCAATGGCCTTGCACAGCGGCGTGGTGGTGGGAGTTTAGTCCCACCTCGCTAGTTGACAGCGCCCAACACCTGTTTATAAGCTCTGCTGCCTCCTCCCTCTCGAACTCCTCTGAACTGCAGGCCTATGGGCCTAATCTGACACTGCTTTGCCTGTGGGCCTATTGGGCCTTCTGCGGGCCTGAATCCTGGCCCATGTTGGGTTTCTAGTCGTATTCAGGCCGTGGTGGCCCAATAGGTGGCAATTTTTTTATTTTTTTTCCAGTTTTTTGTTTTGTTTTTTGCATTATTTATTTCCTTTTGTTTTTTGCTTTATTTTTTAATTCTTTTTTGCTTTTAGGTTAGAAAAATTATAAACTTTCTCTTAGTGCCATTACTTTTCAAATTTGAATTCTTTGAAATTTGTGTGAATCACAAGTTTGTGATTAACTTTACTATAAAAATATTTTTTTCCAATTTTTTGTTTTGTTTTTTGCATTATTTATTTTCTTTTGTTTTTTGCTTTATTTTTTATTTCTTTTTGCTTTTAGTTTTAGAAAAAATTATAAATTTTCTGTTATTGCCATTAGTTTTCAAATTTGAAAACACTTTTTTGTTTTTTGTTTTCTTTGTTGCTTTATTTATTTTATTTTGTTTCTACTTACAACAAAATACTTAGTGTTGCTACTTTTATTTTATTTTTCCAATTTTTTGTTTTGTTTTCTGCATTATTTATTTTCTTTTGTTTTTGCTTTATTTTTTAATTCTTTTTGCTTTTAGTTTTAGAAAAATTATAAACTATCTGTTAGTGCCATTTTTTCAAATTTGAAAACACTTTTTTGTTTTTTGTTTTCTTTGTTTCTTTATTTATTTTATTTTGTTTCTACTTACAACAAAATACTTATTGTTGCTATTTTTATTTTTTCCAGTTTTTTTGTTTTGTTTTCTGCATTATTTATTTCCTTTTGTTTTTGCTTTATTTTTTAATTCTTTTTGATTTTAGGTCAGCAAAATTATAAACTTTCTGTTAGTGCCATTAATTTTAGAAAAATTATAAACTTTCTGTTAGTGCCATTAGTTTTCAAATTTGAATAGTTAAAATTTGAATTCTTTGAAAATTGTTTGAATCACAAGTTTGTGATTAACTTACTAAAAAATGAGAATAGATGAAAGTTGAAAGTTTCTGTTAGTGCCATTAGTTTTAGAAAGTTGAAAGTTAAAAGTTGGCATGGGCCAGGGACTAATGGTCATGGTATTACGAGGGCCGAACCATAAGACATGAAAGCATTTCAAATGAACTCTGAAAAAGTTGAAAGTTGGGATGGTATCATAATTTCACCCACATAGCATGTGCATGTACAAAACGGATAATGGTAGCATGTTCGTGTGTTGCAAAGTTGCAGGGAAAGTCTTCACTTTTTCTTCGCTTGTGTCATTTGCTTATTGCGCCGTAACCATGGATAATCTTCATTGTTTATCAGGATGCTTGGGTCAGCCTTGACATTGAAGGGAGGAATTTCATGAAACTTTTCATAATCTTCAGACATGTCTGTCTTGCCGTCCACTCCCAGGATGTCCCTTTTTCCTGAAAGAACTATGTGGCGCTTTGGCTCATCGTATGATGTATTCGCTTCCTTATCTTTTCTTTTTCTCGTTTTGGTAGACATGTCCTTCACATAGATAACCTGTGCCACATCATTGGCTAGGACGAACGGTTCGTCAGTGTACCCAAGATTTTTCAGATCCACTATTGTCATTCCGTACTGTGGGTCTACTTGTACCCCGCCGCCTAACAGATTGACCCATTTGCACTTAAACAAAGGGGCCTTAAAATTAGGTCTGTAGTCAAGTTCCCATATGTCCACTATGTAACCATAATATGTATCCTTTCCGCTCTCGGTTGCTGCATCAAAGCGGACACCGCTGTTTTGGTTGGTGCTCTTTTGATCTTGGGCGATCGTGTAAAATGTATTCCCATTTATCTCGTATCCTTTGTAAGTCAATACAGTCAAAGATGGTCCCCTAGACAACAAGTACAACTCATCACAAACAGTGTTGTCACCTCTGAGACGTGTTTCCAACCAACTGCTGAAAGTCCTGATGTGTTCACATGTAATCCAGTCGTCGCACTGCTCCGGGTGTTTGGAGCATAGACTGTTCTTGTGTTCATCGATATACGGGGTCACCAAGGTAGAGTTCTGTAGAACTGTGTAGTGTGCTTGAGACCAAGAATATCCGTCCCTGCATATTATTGAGTCTCTTCCAAGAGTGCCTTTTCCAGTTAGTCTCCCCTCATACCGCGATTTAGGGAGACCTATCTTGTTAAGGCCAGGAATGAAGTCAACACAAAACCTGATAACATCCTCTATTTGATGGCCCATGGAGATGCTTCCTTCTGGCCTAGCGCGATTACGGACATATTTCTGTAGGACTCCCATGAACCTCTCAAAGGGGAACATATTGTGTAGAAATACGGCCCCCAGGATGAAAATCTCGTCGACTAGATGAACTAGGACGTGTGTCATGATATTGAAGAAGGATGGTGGGAACACCAGCTCAAAATTGACATGACATTGCGCCACATCACTCCTTAGCCTTGGTACGATTTCTGGATCAATCACCTTCTGAGAGATTGCATTGAGGAATGCACATAGCTTCACAATGGCGAATCGGACGTTTTCCGGTAGAAGCCCCCTCAATGCAACCGGAAGCAGTTGCGTCATAATCACGTGGCAGTCATGAGACTTTAGGTTCTGAAACTTTTTCTCTGGCATATTTATTATTCCCTTTATATTCGACGAGAAGCCACTCGTGACCTTCATACTGAGCAGGCATTCAAAGAAGATTTCTTTCTCTTCTTTCGTAAGAGCGTAGCTGGCAGGACCTTTATACTGCTTCAGAGGCATGCCGTCTTTTTCGTGCAAACGTTGCAGGTCCTCCCGTACACGCCCAAGAAGCCTAGCATGTTCACGCAAAGGTTCTTCGTCACATGCATCACGTCGATTGAGGAGCGGACCTCTAGGTCTATCCAGTAGGGTAGGTCCCAAAATATAGATTTCTTCTTCCACATGGGTGCGTGTCCCTTAGCGTCATTTGGAACAGCTAGTCCACCGGGACCCTTTCCAAAGATTACGTAGTGTAAATCATTGACCATAGCAAGCACGTGATCACCGGTGCGCATGGCGGGCTTCTTCCGGTGATCTGCCTCGCCTTTGAAATGCTTGCCTTTCTTTCGACATTGATGGTTGGTCGGAAGAAATCGATGATGGCCCAGGTACACATTCTTCCTGCATTTGTCCAGGTATATACTTTCAGTGTCATCTAAACAGTGCATGCATGCGTGGTATCCTTTGTCTGTCTGTCCTGAAAGGTTACTGAGAGCGGGCCAATCATTGATGGTCACGAACAACAACACCTTAAGGTTAAATTCCTCCTGTCTGTGCTCATCCCACGTATGTACACCGTTTTCATTCCACAGCTGTAAAAGTTCTTCAACTAATGGCCTTAGGTACACATCAATTTCGTTGCCGGGTTGCTTAGGGCCTTGGATGAGAACTGGCATCATAATGAACTTCCGCTTCATGCACATCCAAGGAGGAAGGTTATACATACATAGAGTCACGGGCCAGGTGCTGTGATTGCTGCTTTGCTCCCCGAAAGGATTAATGCCATCCGCGCTTAAAGCAAACCATACATTCCTTGGGTCCTTTGCAAACTCATCCCAGTACTTTCTCTCGATTTTTCTCCACTGCGACCCGTCAGCGGGTGCTCTCAACTTCCCATCTTTCTTTCGGTTCTCACTGTGCCATCGCATCAACTTGGCATGCTCTTCGTTTTTGAACAGACGTTTCAACCGTGGTATTATAGGAGCATACCACATCACCTTCGCAGGAACCCTCTTCCTGGGGGGCTCGCCGTCAACATCACCAGGGTCATCTCGTCTGATCTTATAGCGCAATGCACCGCATACCGGGCATGCGTTCAGATCCTTGTATGCACCGTGGTAGAGGATGCAGTCATTAGGGCATGCATGTATCTTCTCCACCTCCAATCCTAGAGGGCATACGACCTTCTTTGCTGCGTATGTACTGTCGGGCAATTCGTTATCCTTTGGAAGCTTCTTCTTCAATATTTTCAGTAGCTTCTCAAATCCTTTGTCAGCCACAACATTCTCTGCCTTCCACTGCAGCAATTCCAGTACGGTACCGAGCTTTGTGTTGCCATCTTCGCAATTGGGGTATAACCCTTTTTTGTGATCCTCTAACATGCGATCGAATTTCAGCTTCTCCTTTTGACTAATGCATTGCGTCCTTGCATCGACAATGACCCGGCGGAGATCATCATCATCGGGCACATCGTCTGGTTCCTCTTGATCTTCAGCAGCTTCACTCGTTGCAGCATCATTGGGCACATCGTCTGGTTCCTCTTGATCTTCACCAGCTCCCCCCGTTGCAGCATCACCGTATTCAGGGGGCACATAGTTGTCATCGTAGTCTTCTTCTTCGCCGTCTTCCATCATAACCCCTATTTCTCCGTGCCTCGTCCAAACATTATAGTGTGGCATGAAACCCTTGTAAAGCAGGTGGGAGTGAAGGATTTTCCGGTTAGAGTAAGACCTCGTATTCCCACATTTAGTGCATGGACAACACATAAAACCATTCTGCTTGTTTGCCTCAGCCGCATCGAGAAACTCATGCACGCCCTTAATGTACTCGCGGGTGTGTCTGTCACCGTACGTCCATTGCCGGTTCATCTGCGTGAATTATGTATAATTAAGTGTCCAAATTAATATAAGTTCATCATCACATTAAAACCAAAGTGCATACGTAGTTCTCATCTAACAACATATAGCTCTCCAGAGCATCTAATTAATTAAACCATACATTGAAACTATGTAAAACATTTCAATGCGAAAACAAATGCGATCATAATCGCAACCAAGGTAACAATTGATCCAACGGCATAATGATACCAAGCCTCGGTATGAATGGCATATTTTCTAATCTTTCTAATCTTCAAGCGCATTGCATCCATCTTGATCTTGTGATCATCGATGACATCCGCAACATGCAACTCCAATATCATCTTCTCCTCCTCAATTTTTTTTATTTTTTCCTTCAACAAATTGTTTTCTTCTTCAACTAAATTTAACCTCTCGACCATAGGGTCGGTTGGCATTTCCGATTCACAAACATCCTAGATAAATAAAATCTATGTCACGTTGGTCGGCATAATTTTCATAAACAATAAATGAACCAATAGTTATAAAGATAATATACATACCACATCCGAATCATAGACAGGACGAGGGCCGACGGGGGCGGATACCAAAACCATCGCACTATATAAGATGCAATAATAAATGTAAGAAAATGATACAAGTATCTATCTAAACATACAAGTAAGAATATTTTTCCTTTTAGAAAGAAGATAAGAACAAGAGGCTCACCACGGTGGTGTCGGTGATGAGATCGGCGCGGGTGATCGACGGTGGTGAAGACGGGGACGGGGCGTGACGGACCGCTAAATCTAGACAAATCTCGAGGAAAATGGAGCTTGGAGGTCGAGCTTCGAGAGGAGAAAGCTTAAGTAGTGTGGCTCGGGCATTTCATCGAACACCTCATGTGCATAGGAGGTGAGCTAGAGCACCACAAAGCCCTCTCCCCCTCGGCCAGAAAAAACAGAGCACTGTGCTCTGCTCTTGCGCGAAGGGGTATATATAGGCACCTCATTGGTCCCGGTTGGTGACATGAGCCGGGACTAAAGGGGAGCCTTTGGTCCCGGTTCAAGCCACCAACCGGGACCAATGGTGGTGGGCCAGGAGCGAGGCCCATTGGTCCCGGTTCATCCCACCAACCGAGACCAAAATGTCCAGATGAACCGGGACCAATGGCCCACGTGGCCCGGCCAGCCCCCTGGGCTCACGAACCGGGACCAATGCCCACATTGGTCCCGGTTCTAGACTGAACCGGGACTAATGGGCTGACCTGGCCTGGACCAAAGCCCTGTTTTCTACTAGTGACACTACATCATCTTAAACTAACCCAAATGATAAGTGCCACACATGTGGCATGAAGTAACACCGTCCTAACATTTTTATAACTAAAATTGCTACCCAAAAAAACCCACTTGTGAGCCACAAACTTATTTCCTTCTTCCTCCCTTCACTTCATGTCTGACAAGTGATGAAAGGGGGAATGTGAATTAGGAGAGGGAATCAAGGCATCTCCATCATTCACCCGTAAACCAGACACCCCATCCATCAGCGGACAGGGGTGGACCAGTCCGAGGACACGGAGGCGGGAGCCAGCCATGCAAGGCTACCACATATGTCTGGCGGCCATCCAAACAAATTTGATGCATATTTAAACATACGAGATGAATTTCGTTGAAACTTGAATAATTTTTACATAAAATCGGATGGTTTCTAACATATTTGCTCTAGACCGGACTAGCCTAGCCTAAAATCACCGCCAGGGACCGTTTCCATCTCCTGCCGGCCATGAGCCCCAAAAATGAAGCTCCACCTCCGCAGCCTGTCAGCGGCTAATCAGCCGACGATGATGAGCCCGCCAAGCTTGGCTTCCGTGGGAGCGAAAGAGCGGTGGCCTTCCTGGACCCGAGCATCAGCGACCTCCCATGCTCTACTCTTTCTCGATGCGGCCGGTGCCCGCGGACATGCCAGCTTCGTGGTCATGGTGGTGGCACACAGGCGGCGGAGTTGGAGACATCATCCTCGTCATCGCTATAGCCATAGACTTCGTCCGCCGCCTCGTCGAACTCCCTGAAGGCGGCTTCTAGCTCCGCCTGATACTAGCGGTACCGCTAGTGGTCATGGTGGATTTCATTGGCGGTGAGATAGGAGTCGACCAATGCCTCCTGCTTGGCCACGTCCACGTTCGGCGCGATGGCAGTGTTGGCGGCGAGTAGCTCCTCCGTGCGCCGGTGCTCGTCAAGGAGCTGGATGTTGTTGGCCTGGTCGGCCTGCGCCTGCCAGAACGCGGCCTCCCGCTCCTCTAGCACCATGTATGTGTAGTGAGCATGGGCCTCGCCCATGGTGACGTCGGCATGAACCGGCAAGGAGGGTAGCCCCGACTCATCATCGTCTGCATCCTCCTTCGGGGATGTCTGTATCGCCGTCCTGCCAGCCGGCAACAATTGCGGCGATCTACTTCTTCTGCTCAGATGAGAGGCTGTCGCAAATGGCTTTGGAGCTCGGAGAGGCCATAGCGGGCATCGTGCCGAGAGAAGAAAGGGAGCGGAGGAGGATGGATGCGGCTATGGCCGAGGTTGGAGTTTAAATAGCTGGCGGATGGCAGGGCTAGTGGTGGGGTGGTTAATACGCGCGATAGATGGACGGAGGGGTGGCGCCGGAGTAGGTTCAAACCGTGCATGTTTAATGGAGGGAGGCGAAACGACGGGCTGTTGTTTGAATGCGCAGTAGTTGCGTGCACCGGGAAACGATGTGTGAGGAGCTCTTGGCTGGTGAGATGCTTCAATGCCGGAGCGCCAGTGACAGGTCGCATCGCTCTGAGCCAGGATGAAAGCGACACTTGTGCTCTGGAGCGGCGCTGACCGATTTGGACGGGAAGGGACGCGAGCGCGGAAGATGGGTTTTTGGTGGGCCATATTAGTCAAACGCAGACATGGCAGCGGGCCGGCGATCGCAAAAATCATGTCTCAACCGGCCTGCGGACCGATACAGACCCGCGTTGGATGGCGAAATACGTGCGGACCGCGCTGTTAGAATAAATCCGAGGCATACCGTCGATCATCTGAGGATCAAGCAACCACACGAGCACGACACCGAGATTTGTTAACGAGGTTCACCAATATGGCTACATCTCCGGGGCCTGACTATGGGCGCTCCTCCCCATAACACCGCTACAATACCGCACCCGGTCGCCCTGGACACCGGCACATGCCGCCGGCTTCCCCCCGCGTTCCGGTGCTATTATGTTGGCATAGGTTACATCGTGTGTCTACACCTGATATATATGAGAGGCCTAGAATACAAGTGTCCTATTAGGACACAACTCCTACCCTGTCTACACACAGTCCAAACCAAGTCCAACTGTAACCTACCTTGTACAATAATATTTGACATAATTCTAACAGACTTCACCTTGGCGAATATTCTTCATAATCTTGAATTTGTCCGTGCGTTGAACCTCCATGTACATTGGACTTGAGATACACCATGAGCACTGTTGCTACTCCCAGACTTCATGTGACTCCACCTGCAACTGTAGTCCCTTCTCGTCTTCATCACAGTCAACACTCGAGCAAAAATTAAGTTCCTCGTTACTCTAGTTTGTGCTCCCAACTTCCGGAGTATCCGCTCAACGCCATCACACACTGATCATTAATCTGCGTGAAAATGAACAACTCACATATTGGGTGTCACATATAAGAGTTACCTGAACTCAACATCACCGCTCTTTCATGACCGTCTATCTGAAACTTGAAGGAATTTCACCGTCGCTTTGTGTCACCCTGAGTCAAATTCGCAGTTGTCTCACCCTTTTTCCCCGGATAGTCTCTGACATGTCCCACAGCTATAGCACTCAACCTCCTTCTGTCTTGTCATCCGCACTTTGCCATGTGCACTGAACACAACAGAATATATGGTCATGTACTCTCTCAGCTTTTGGCAATTTTAAACTCTCCGCCACTTTCTCAGATTCTCCATGGTCAACTCCTGTCCATCTTTCGGCACCGATAGACCCAGTCACCAATTTGAATCCGGTACTCGTCAACACTGCTTCAACACCCCTGCACAATTTGTCTGACCACCAGTGCCTTGGCCTGTCGCTGTGTCCCGTGCTTACCGCACGCCTCGCCGCTATCACCGCGTCGAGCCTCTGCTGTCCTGGTCGAGTCTCCCGAGTAGCTAGCCCCCACTGTCTCAACTCCCACTGCAGAGAACCATCGATCATCACCGACCGATGCCGAGTGTCACGCCTCCATCAGACCACTGTCGCCCAGTCCGATCCACGTGTCTCTCGCTTTACCCGCTGAAACAGGCTTCGACTCTCCGTTAACTTACGCCGTAGCCCCTCCATCAACTCAGAGTGAAGTCATCCATCAGACTCCTACTCCACCTTCAACATGACTCCATGGTGGTTGTACATGCCGCCCCCTCCCGCGCCCTGTCGACTCCAAGCTCTCATGTGCACCTTCTTGAATCAACCCCGCGCAATAGTTTGTTGAAGCCGCACAAGCCCTCAAGCCTGCACCACGTGTTTCCACGCCCCAGAAGTCAGCCACCATCAGCATCACACTCCTATGTCGTTGTCGCTGAAATCACCGTCCTCTTCTGCTTTGACCGACATCCCCGTCAATCTGTCAGACAGTACAGTCCGACCCAGCCGAATTATCCGGCTGCGATCATGCTTCACCCTGCGTCGTGTCCTCCTCGCACAACTGTGCATTGCCTTGACGCCCTGTGTTAGCATGCTCCTCTTTGTGCAACGCACCTCAATTTCCGTCTGACTGCACTGTCGAATAACACCATTGCCGCCAATCTGCCATCTCAATGTAACATGCAAAGAACTTGAGAAATAGCCCTCGGCAGTATCCGTGCACGTGTAACAACCAGTTCAATCAACTTTATTACAACCATAGCACCACGTGGACTTCCTTGACCAACTCTTGTTCTCTTACTCTTTTATTTTGTTCACACGTGAGATCAATGTGATCCCAGCCAATGGATCCCGTATTCCAACACGTTGCAGCACCATTTGGGAATCGATAGTTTTTCCAACAAATCTCGTACACGTAGCTCTGGCTGCGCTCGCGTTCAGCCAAGACGGCCTCCTGCTTCACCCCGCGCCTCTGTGCTGGACGCCTGGACCTCTATTTGCCTCGCTGGCTCATGCCCAGCTTTGCTCCTTGGGCTCAGACCGCGCGCCTTGCATCCGCGTTGGGCCGCACAATAGCAGCCCACATGGGCTTCGACCTTGTGCCAGCCGCTGCCTCCAATCGCGCAGAATCGCTGAGTCCGTCCAACGCACACGCGTTAAGCCGCCGCCGTTTCCGTTGATCCGATCTTGCCTAGCCTGACCGCTGATTCCGATCGCTTCGTAACACAAGCGACACGTCGTCCTTTCCGATCGCTTCTCGAAACAACCCGACAGTCCCGCTTCTGGATCTTCCTCGTTGCAACTCACTGACGATGCCATCGATTTGCTGCCACGGCCATGATCTGTTCACGCAGAACTCCGTCGTCTCCGTCGATCATCCTCTATATCAACACATGTCCTCTTCGAACCTTGCTCATGATACCACTTGTTAGAATAAATCCGAAGCATACCGTCGATCATCTGAAGATCAAGCAACCACACGAGCACGACACCGAGATTTGTTAACGAGGTTCACCGATATGGCTACATCCTCGGGGCCTGACTATGGGCACTCCTCCCCATGACACCGCTACAATACCGCACCCGGTCGCCCTGGACACCGGCACATGCCGCCGGCTTCTCTCTGCGTTCCGGTGCTATTATGTTGGCATAGGTTATATCATGTGTCTACATCTGATATATATGAGAGGCTTAAAATACAAGTGTCCTATTAGGACATAACTCCTACCCTATCTACACACAGTCCAGACCAAGTCATACTGAGGAGTGCAACCAGGCGGAGCAACGATGGCGCCGCCCTCCAACTGCAGCACTACCACGAGGTGCTCCGCCTCCCATCGAGCGAGGAGGGTGTCACGCTGAGCATCGATAAGATGGCGACAGTGTACTGGGTCCAGTCGTCCAGAGCTGCCAAGCCTGATTATCTCCTGATTCATCTTGATCGTCTGATATGCAGCCGGTGAAGGAGCAAGAAGTGTTGTTTAAGGTGTGACTTGGCAGAAGCAAGTTACCAAATCCATGTATCACCCTCCAATATCATTAAAACCATTCAGTTAAAACCAGTGGCGGAGCTAGATGCAGATTACGCCTAGGGCTATGCTATGTTAAGTGATAAACTTCTATAATTTTCTATGCTTTGCATGAAGAAATTACAAAGGAAGTTGTTTCTAGGCCTGGGGCTATAGCCCGCCCCAGGCCTGTCTCCGCCATTGGTTAAAACCATTCAGCTGCGCATCAAGGACGAGCCCTCGCGATGTCCACGTCCGCAACGGTATGAGACAAAAAGGTCCCCTTCGCCGAGAAGAAAGTGAGAAAGAGATTGGCCAGCGGCGTAGCCCCCAGTCCCCATCCCCAATTCCTCTCCCTCACCCTTTCCCTCGTCTGCCGCCGCCAGCCCCACCGCCGCCCTCCCCGCAGCCGCCGCCACCACCGGCGCCCAGGTGTGGCGCTGCTCTTCCCCACGGTCCTGACGGCAAGGCGGCGACAAGAGTTAGAAGGCGGACGGCCCCGTCAGATCTCGTGCCGATGAAGTCAAGGACGAGCTCCACCCGGACGATGTCGATCCGCCCCCCTGCCACACTTCTCCATCGCGTCACCATATTCGGAGGAGCCGCGACTTCTGCTCGCGCATCTGCTCCTCCCGAAGTTGTCGCCATCGGCAGGAGGAGTGCCGGACCGCACGCCAACTCGAGGACCGCCGCTCCGGCGGACCGTTGTTTCTGGCCGCCGTCCGCCTCTGGTGCCCGGCACAGGAGCTTCCCGGCGCAGGTCATCTTCCTCTCCTTTGTCCTCCCCCATTCCCCTCCTAGATACTCGTTGATTAAGAGGTACAAGTGGGTGGCCAGCTGCAATTTCTGGATGGAAGACATCTGGTTAAGATTTACTTTGGGTTCTTGTTTCCATTTTCTCAATGGTTATTACTTATATGTAATTAGTACGTAAAATACTAGCAATTTTTGTATACCATGTTTGTGGCTGAATGCATTGAGTTGCTGGAATTGTTGTATTAGATCACATGCATTATTCAGTGCACTCTTGATTGTCTTACCAATGGTCCAAATAAATGCACAACCGGTGAAATTGCCCGTGGTTTTGATTTACTTTTCTTACAATAGAGTAAATTTCATTATTTTTCAGTTTGGACATACTTCTATCGGTTTGCTTGTAATTGCAGCTTAATCTGTAATTTGTAGGCTTTGCACTACAGAGCAGTTGGTGGTAGGAAGGACAGAGGACGCGAAGAACTCATGGTTAGGTGTACGGAGAGGGGAGGAGGAGGAAGGCACTTCTCTGACAAGATCCATAGCCACCACTTCATCATCGGCGGCAACCCTCTGTATTTCCAATGGTAAGGATACTGGGCAGTGCCAATTTTAGGTGTGGTATACTCAAAATTTTGCTGTATCTTTTTTCACAAGTATTTGCAACGGTAAGGATAGTGGATAGTGCCAATTTTAGGTTGTGGTATACTCAAGATGAATTGGTTCTCTTAGGAGAAAAATAAGGAAGTCAGAGTTTTTGTGTTCTCATTTATAAGCTTGATTTTTTTCCTAACTCATGATGCAGTGTAGTAATGTTATTCCGGAAGCATGCGATTTACAAAATAAAAGGAGTAGCAAATATCATATACATGGTTAAGGGACTGGCTGGTTTCTGATCCACTACAAATTGAGCATTCTTTTGTGAAGGAATATTACACTAAAAAAGTTGTCATCAGTATATATCTCAAGATGAATTGTGTCACGGGAGCCGATACGGCGGCAGACACAAGCAGAGCAAAGCAAAGCCGGCGCGACGGCCGGGCCCTCCAAGCACACAACCACTGCCTCCTCGCCAAGATACGCTAGCCTGCATCTACAAGGTGAGTCCCCAACTGCAATTTTGTGAGCCCTCAACTGCAATTTGTTTCTAAAGATTTTTGAACAACATGACTATACATCTACTCTAGCAATTTGTTATATTGGTCATATGTGTCCTATGGATGGTTTGGATTCCTATAATTAGGAAGATGTCGTATTTGGCTGTTTTTTGTGCAATGACCAATTAGTTGTGCCATTTGCTTACCAGATTTTCATGCTATGGTGTTATTGCAATCCAGGAAAAAAAGGAACTTGCCTGTATGGTGTTCACTAAAAAGAAGAATCTGCTAAAAGGTTGGTCCATGCTTATCTTCACTGATTACATCTTTGTGGTTAACTGTGGTCACAATCGTTGATTACCGCTAAAGAAATTTATAAGTGAATTGTTTCTTTCTATCTATGTTTGTGTATATGTTGGATGTGGGCTGTACGTGGACATGAACTTGTTCCTGGGATTCAGAAGGGAGCACGTGCCATGGAACTTCAAGAAGACGGAGAACCATGTGTACCTCCATGTCGTGCTTTGGCAGAAGCTGGATGCCGACGAGTCAGAACCTGCTGAAGAAGCCACTCTGCTCACCATTGGTATGACAGAATTGTCGCTCCTTATATCATGTATGTATCATCTGGTTCTATGGAGATCCCTATGGCCTATGTGAATAAATGCTTTGATTGGCATTGTAATATCTTCTGTTTGGCTCTATTTGTTAATAATGATGGCAAGCAAAAAAAGATATTTTAATGGATTCACATGGGTGTGTTATTCTGGAGCAGGTTGATCACGCTGCCCTGTTTGAACTGATATTATTCAGTCTCATCAACTATGAATATGGTGTATGGTGTACTCACATCCATGCCATCTATTGCCACATTTGCAGACTTTGACAGTTTTGGTGTTGCACCTATATGTAACCCTGAAAAAATATTCCAAGAATCTTCTTTGATATTATTTATGATATTTTCATAATACATATGTTCTCAGGCGCTTTCCGTGGGAAGTGATAGCAATGGAAGCGGAGCTGTAGCTCTTCTGAAAATTGCAAGGATCTTTTCACACATCTATACAAGCCCTAAGACCAGAAGCAAGTTTAATCTTCTCTTTGGATTAACATCTGGCGGACCCTACAATTAAAATGGAACTAGCAAGGTTATCAATTTTTGTTACAGTGGCTTGAAGTTTTGACCAACATGTGTGTGATATTATTGACTATGCAATTTACTTGAATATCATTGGTTCCCGGAGCAATGATCTCTGGATGCATGTATCAAAGCCTCCAGAGAAGCCTTACATCAAGCAAATCTTTGAGGTACAGTAGCCGTTTCAATTTTTTGGTTCATAACTTTGATTACCTGCAATTATAAAGTCTTCTATAACTTGAAGTGTGTTTCCTTCAGAATTTTTCGCATGTCTCCAAGGAAATGGGCATTTCAGTCGCACAGAACATTAATGTGTCAAATTCTAGAGTGTGTTCTTGCCTTTTGAAGGATTGTATACCATCATTAGGTTTGAATCCGATTAGGATTTCAGATAATCTGTCTTACATGGACCTACTGTCAGTAGTAGCACAATGGCATTATCATATCATGTGCTGCCCAGCGTGACAAACTAGCGGAGCGGTTCCCAGCCGAGCACAAAAAATAATAAACTTACACCAATCTTCGGTTTTCATGCTACAGAATTTGTGTGCTCATATAGTTGTATCTATGAAATCGCAGACTACATGCTGAACAAGTTTCAGATTGAGGAGAGCCTGGTCCCAAGATGTGCCTAAATTTGTACAGGGAATAAGGAACTACAATGGCCGGTCTGAAGGTATATATGTCCCACAACGCTTAGATTAACAAGTTTCTGTTAGTTTCATAGTATTTAAACTACAGGTTTTGTTTCTAACTTTTTTCATAATCCTGTTGATGTGCCAGCTTATGGGCTACGATTTCGACTACGAGGATTCCACGCCAGCGTGCACGGTAAATTGCCATATGAGAAGTTGAAGCCGGACCCTGTCCTGAGGAATCTACTGCTTTCGATGCCTCAAAATCCCTCTGATGTTTTTTGCTAATCGCATCAGCAAGGGGTCTGTGACAGTTAAATGCTTCAGCAGTTACAGTTTGTTGTTGCACTGTAGATATTCACCAACTCTGACGAGGCTCACGCGGTCGCCCTCCTCTTGGTTAACTCTGACATTCATTGTGCCATTTATATCAAAATATTGCATGAGTTTTTGTTGGTTGTTCAAGGACTAAGCTTATCTTGGTTAATGTGAATTTTAATTGTACTCTGGCTCAAGTGATTTTTTGATATGGTAACTAATTTCTGGTTCTTTTTGCTAAATTCTAATTTAAAAACAAAGCAGTAAGAAATCATGCATGATGTTTCAAGTAAAAAAATAAATAAATGCAGCCTCGAGTGCTGATCTATGAAATAGATACCATCAGGAAGGTCATGCCTTCAATTCATCATGTTCTTTGCATGCCTAATTTTCCTCTCATCCTCTTTTGTTGTATTCACAGTGTTTTTTTTTCTGGACAATGGTTCTGCATCTTTGCAAGAGGATTATCAGGCCTGAGTGACATTTGTGGGGAAAAAATCGTTCAAAGCTTGGTGTTCATTGCTGTTATTGTTCCTAATTTGAAGGGGACTGAGATTTCTACCTAGGAAATTCAAGTTGTGTTACCTTCAAATGATCGGACATCTGAAATAAATTAGATGTTAGTAAGTCTATTACTAAGACAAAGACATTGTGTTCTTTTTCATAATTTTTCTGAATTGTCTTGGAGAAGCAAGTAGGCAATACTGATGAAGCCCAGTCGTATGAGCTGAGGGCTCAGACCGTCTCGCCGCGCTGGATCTGATCTTACATGCAAAGCTGTTGAGCAGATGCTGATCATTTAATGTTGTGACAGTAATAAGAGTTGTCTGTATTTCTTCTTTCATGTACTATAAATACAAGAGACATATGTACTACACTACTTTTGGACAAACTGTAATGGGTTGTCCTCGTTACATGTACAACCAGTGTAATGGATCTGAGCTCATATTTTCTCTGCCGCTTTTGTGTTTATATACATGCTTGCTTTTCAAACAAATATAATCCGCACAGCAGTACAATCACTTTGATGGACATCAGCTCATATAATCTTAGTATTTCTGGGCTTATCCGTCTGACTTGCTGATACATATAAATAGCATCACTACGAATGCTCATGTCCATGCGCAGATGTGCAAATGTCAAAATGCGGACCAAATGAGCTAGCTCAATGGCATCAAGAACCCTTGCACTGCAGATAAACTTTGCTACAACATTTTTTAATTGGTTTGCTCTCTGTTCATACGCTAGGCTGTACATACTCAAATTGTCAATTGGACATCAGAAATATTGACTTCTTCTTGTTCTTTCATCAGCCATTTTATTTGAGCATTCATAAGTATGGGTCCTCAAGACGTGTAGTCAATAACAGTACTTTACTATCACCATTAATATCATTAATATCCATAGAACATGCTCTTATCTTTCATATCACACAATAATTTATGTCCATGCAAATATCTTGCTTTCTTCTACCAGTATTTTCAGGTTAACTATACTGAAGAGAACCTGCTGGACTACATTGATTCAAACAATGGTACACTCGTGGTCACACTTGCAGACAGCCATCTGCTTGCCGAATGTCGGATCATGCTAGGAACACTATAACCACCAACTGGTCCGAGTTTCGTCGCCGCGCCAACATTCGCGAAGGAGACATTTGTGCATTTCGTTTCAGGATCACTTCAAAGCGCCGCCTGGTTCTCACCGTGCACCGCCTCTAGATGCACCATCGAAGACACTGCAGCCCCTGTGTCAATATAATCTAATATAATGTAGCACTAAGTACTCCTCATTATGCTCTATCCTGTGATAACCTATGGTTTGCTTTTGGACCCTCTTATCACATGCTTTTCAAGACGCTAAACCTATGTTGCTGCTTATGTTAAGTGCACTATTCTGAGTCAAATGTTTCATGTTCAGATCCATAATGGGCTTTCTCTATATATATATATTTCTATTTCTACTGCTAAGTTTCTTAATAAGCAATCATCTCAAACACTAATTAGAATAGAAAACAATGTTAAAGGGGCGACTACAACCAGGCACCGCCCAGCTCCCCCTCAAGAGGCGGGCCACGGGCGCGCCCCAACACCTAGTTTTAGTAAACACGCGAGCATGGGCAATGTTTTTAGAGTGCACATCTACAATTCTAGAGAAAGCGACATTACCAAAACCTTACTTATATAAGAAGTGTGGCATGGTGAAGAATAATTTGAAGAGTCCATGTAAAGAGGTTGAATGCTGCCCATATTCTGAGGGTTGGCACATGCAGTTATTTCATTTATTAGATAATTGCCCATGAGTTACAACTGGATGTACACTATTAAAATGGTGACATGGCGGCAAAAACATGCCAACCAACCATTTAACTGTCGAAGGAGGATGCACGATGATACTCTTGCAATTAAAAATATCAGACATTATCCACCTCGTGCTTTCTTTCTGGCCGCTCATGTATATACTTTTCAGTTAATTAAGATTATGTTTTGCTGTTTCTAGCGAAAAATAACACATAATTATAAAGTGAGTTTATAACTAAGATGAAAATATAGCAAAACAAAGAAACAGGAAAGCAATGAAACATGTACTCCTATCTCTCTTTCCAACCAGGCAACCCCTTTTCCACAGTACTATTACAGAGCAGAGGGAACAGGAAAGAGGGATGCGAGTAGAAGTATATACTCTTTTTGCCTAAGCAGGTGTTTGGACATCAATTTAGTATACATCAATCCAAGCATTAGGAGTAGTAATACTCTAACTTACCAAGCATTACGAGCAACAAATGAACCAACATCAATCCAATGTGGTGGCAACCCAGCCCACATTCAGATATTGCTCTACCTCGTGCTCTGTTACTTGTTTGAGCATGACATAATATATAAAACCGTTGCCAACTGTAAATACTTTGAGAAGATGCCTTAGGAGATAATAAAAGAAAAGAAAAGAAAATATTATAAAGAGCATCTATCCGGACACTTTGGATATTGAAATGTTCAGGGCCGGTCCTGAGATTTTGGGGGCCCGGGGCGAAAGTAAAATTTGAGGCCCCCTAATGTTATCAATAACAATGATAAAAATACTATATGCATTTACAAAATGTTATCAATAATTACTTAAAATAGAGCCAAAAGCCAATATTCATATAAAATGACTTATACATGTTACCTAAATAATCTCTTGTAAAATTCCTCTATGCAAAATCACTTATGATTGTGTCGATGTTAATCTCATCCATCAATTTCTTCTCCTTAAAATGTTGCATAATCGTTTAAGCTTTGTTGGGTCATTATTTACCCATAAAGGTTCTTCAATAATATCAAGGTTCAAAAGCATTTTTTTAGCTGATGCAACAATCATAGACACACTACATAAATCTGAAACACCATTAGTTTTGTAATATTTTCTTCAAAGTGATTCAAATCAACCAAAACAGACAAATATTTAACATGAAAATCCTTCCCAGCTTCTAAAAATTTCTTCTTGGCTACTACTTTTATGAAACTGTTTCTTACTCATAGCATGACATTTTACTGAAAATTGTATAAAAAACAATATGATATACCTTGGATTGATTAGATTGGCATCAATGGCTGGACCCTCGGCAGTGATGTGTTGGCATCGTCTGGTGGTAGGCGCTCGGCGATGTGCGTGTGCGCCTACTCCGGCAGTGCCAATTTTTAGAGGCTAGGCGATGTGTGTGCTCCGTCGTCGGCTGCGTACAACGTCAGGAGAGCAGCAGTCTACCCTTACTTTGGGATCTGGAGTATGAAACCAGGGAACAGAGAACAGAAAATTAGGGATGAACTCACGTCACACCATCGTTTTCTTTCCCGAGGAAGAATGTTTCCTAATGATAATTATTAAGGAATAAAGAGAATGGGACCACGTAATTTATGTGCATAGCTGCTCTTTTCCCTCCTGGTCGTACGCTAATTGAAGCGATTTACCTGCCGTGACCTGGGCCACTTCTTTTCCTACGAGATTTTATGGCCTATGGGCTACTTTACGTGTATGCGTACACTTGGGAGGGCCCCCCTCGATCCTGGGGGCCCGGGGCGGCCGCCCCTGCTGCCCCCCTCAGGGCCGGCCCTGGAAATGTTCTTATATAGAAAACTGCAAGTAGTGAATAAGAACATCATCATAAATTGTTAAAAGTCATATGCATAGATGTCCATCTCACATAAATCACATAAGAGTGTCTCCAACAGGCACGCGAAATTTACGGCGCTGAAAAAACCGCCAAGTTGGCGCGCGAGAGGACGCGCGACGCGCTTCAGTAGGCGCGCGAAATAAATTGGCCCACGCACGACGCCCATCGCGCTAGATTAAAAGCCGCGCGCCTGCGCCCGCCAACTACCAGAAACTTTCCTTCCGCTGCGCCTCCCCCCCTCTTCCAGCACCACCCCGCCGCCTCCACACCTTCTCCCACCGACTCTTCCAGCACCCCGCCGCGTTCGAGCCTTCTCCCCCCGTCAGTTCTAGCGCCCCGCCATGCCGCCGCGCCCCCGGAATAGCTCGGGCTATCGCGGCATCGGCCTCCGCCGCTTTAGCGTGTATTACGCGGAGATCCGCTCCAGCAATACACGCCTCGGGCTCGAAACATTCGACACCGTCCACGAGGCTGCCCACGCGTACAACGCGGCGGCATGGCACCTCAGGCAGCCTCGGTCGTAGATGAATTTCTGCGACGTGCGGACGCGCCAGCAGCCACATGATCTCGCGCCTCCCCCACGACTAATCAGCGACGAGGATCGCCGCCTCCAGCGGAGGCGGGAGTGCTGCCTCCTCATCGCCGAGGCGGATGAGCACGCCATGGCGGTGTGGCGCGAGCGCTTCCTGCAGGATATCGCCGCCGAGAACGAGTCATGCATCGGGCGGCAAGCGTGAGCGAAAAGAACTGGCGGAAGCCCAGATTGACCTGGGACGAGGAGTAGTCTAGCATTGTTTTAACTATTTTTATTTAGCATTGTATGAACTTGCTTGTGGTTTGAGGCCTGAACTATCCTATGAATTTGAACTATGAATGTTTCCGTATGTGTTGTTTCATACTTTTTCCAATCGCCGGCTGGGCGTGCGTTGAATTTTACCACGCCTGGTGAAGTGCTACAGCGGCGCGCTAAATTTTACAGCACTTGAAAAAACAGCCATCCTCCTGCACGCGTAAAACGCTATTTTGACGCTGCAAAAAAATTAGCGTGCTGCGCTACCGCACTTCTGTTGGAGATGCTCCAAAGGGAGAAAATGATCTGCATGTTAATGTGAGACTGGACAAGGAACAACCTGAAGTTAAGATACAAGTATATCATCTTTTTTTTTGAAAAGGAGGAAGACCCCTGCCTCTGCATCTGGGTGATGCATGCAGCCACTTTATTAATTATTCACGAAGATCTTACAAAGTAGTACATCAATAAGTCTGAAGCCATTATCTTGGGTAACATTTGTCGCTACTTCTATCCACTTGATGAAGTGGTGCCGATAGTCCGAGCCTAATACGAAACATACCTCTCACCTAAGCCTAACATCTAAAATCGGAGGCCCCAGCCAAGCCATATACCTGATCGGGCACACATCAGTTCGACACACTCTCAGAGGCCGCCGCCGTCGTCTTCCACTGATCCATCTTTAGAGCAGGTACTGACGCCACGACCTTGTCAGGTCTGCCATCGACGCCACCGCGACGCCAGACAACCATCCTTCTGCGCGAATCCATCTACATACATTGAGCGCTGAGACTTCACTGTGCCACGCCTCCAAGATCCACAGTCGTTGATGCGTGAGATGAAACACCGCTCCACCAAAGATGTTGTCCGCTGGTCCCTCGAGCATGTGCACACCTCCAAGACTGACGCCCCCAAGGGGAAACGGCGAAGAGCGCCGCCGTCATCTGATCTACCGATTTAGGGTTTCCCCTTGAGGTAGCAGATAGAGGTCTGGAGCTTCTCCACGGTGATGTCTTCAAGAAGAGAACGACACAGAAGAGCGTCGCCATCACCGGCCTTGGCATACAGCCGAGCGCAAGGTTTTCACCCAGATCTGTTCGAAGAACCTCCATCAAGTCTTGTGTACGGATCGCCGCCATCTCTACGGGGACTGGAAGTAGGATCCAGGCCGCCGCTACCTGACCATCCAGCAGCCGCACCGTGCGAGCAGCAGGGCCGCCCGCAAGCCCCAGTCGCGCCACGGGAGAGCTGTAAACCAGACCCCGCCGCCGGCCCAGGAGAGGACAATGACACGTACGCCCAACAGCCACCGCCGCCAGCCCGTGTCGTCACGCCACCACGCCGCGCTGCCACTAGAAGAAAGCGTCCCGCGCCGCCATCCTCTCAGGCAGGAGGAGAAGGCCCCGCCGCCGCCTAGGCTGAGCGGGCTTTGTCCGGCGACCTGCGTCGACGGCGGCGAGGAGGGGCGAGGGGCGGCAGATCTGGGCTCCCCCGGCCGCCTGCGGGGACGGCGCGAGGAGAGGAGAGGGGGTAGACTCGGGGTGGAGAGGGGTCACAAGTATATCATGCTATGAACTCACACACACACACACACACAATATAGGAGCATGTAACATGCTATGAACTCACACACATGCGCGCGCACACGCGCGCGCGCGCGCACACACACACATCAGTGTAGCAGCAGTGGCGTCACCAACATCAAGATACAAAAATCTCTGTCTCTGTCTCTCCAAATATAAGAGCATGCAACATGCTATGAACTCTGCTCTTGCACTTCTGAAACCGGCAACAGAACAACGAAGAGAGCATATACAACGATGGGGTTTCGGGGCTATCACCAGGAATTAACAAACTATAAGACGCACTTATTATTAAAAGAATTTGAAACTACCCTACTTAAGTATAGAATTAACACAGCACAGATTGGCAAGGTTATTGCTATAGTTTGCCGATCACGGATTTGATCATTTTGGATTTTTTTTTCTCGTCTATGCATAGTTTTGGTCGTATATGACTTTGCTAGTTGCTGGCGTTTTTTTTGTGTGCGTGTGTGTTGGCTGTATGGATCCTAACTATGCAGAGGCTGGGTGTGTGTTCATAGTGATTGTATCCTCTTGACGCTTCATTTTGAGTTAATAAAATCCACTCTTTGTTGAAAAAAGATTGGCAAGTTTAGTCTAGAATTTGTAAGCGATCCAAAAATAATTTCAACTTCAAGAGGAAAAAGAAAACCAAAAACATGCATGCCGTTAAACTGCTCCCATCCGCATTGGTCTCTCGTTTGCCTTGCCAGCTCGTGGCGGTCAAGCCGCGATGCGCCATGCCCGCCGATCTCGAGCTTATTGACGGCCATCACGGCAAACACTGCCGCCTCTCCCTGCATCGTCCTGGCAACGCACCCTGGGCGCAGGTGAGGCTCCCGCGTCGGGTGGTGGCGCCGCACGGCCTCGGGTTGCTCCGGCGAGAGCACGTTGTTGCTGCCAACATCCTAGAGGGATGGGTCGCTGCCCTCACCTTTGGAGAGGAGCACGCTGTGGATGGACACGATGTCCAGCATCGCGTACACGTCGGATACTCAGGGAGCGATCACCGCTATGCCGTGGATTTTTATGCCTTCAAATTAACTCTGAAGACATGTCTTTCTTGCGCAACAAACTCCGAAGAAATTTATTTCCTTTTCCTGACAGTAAACACTGGGCGCACGTCAATTGCTAAAAATAAAATAAACTCCGCAACCACAAGAATATTGTACAAAATAGCTTCCTTTTCTATTGAGGAGCTCTCCACTCCCAATTTTTATTTCGATGAAGCTGGTACGCAGTGATATCTAAATTAAAGTTTACGATTACTCATACAAAAGGGAATAAATTCCGCGTTTGAAAATGACATGAATTGTAATTTGTACATCCACATATAATGAGCAAGATTGCTTGGATATCCATTGTGGCATGTGCATGCTTACACGCTAACCTTCATGATCATGTATCAGCCTAGTGCAACAGATGGGCGGCCAACCCTATGCAACAGGAAGCACTGGGAAAGATTGCGCAGATGGTGTTTTTTGTGCATCCGGTTAGATTTTTTTCTTTTTTTGCGTGCTCAAGGTTTAGAGGTCCTCCATGCTCCTTGAGGTTCCACATCTTCTCATCATTTTTATCGTCTTTGTTGACCCTGTTTGTTGGACCTGGATATAACTAGTAGCTTGATTACATGGAGATGTAACTCTGACATACACACCACGTTGTTCACACGACATCGCTCAAAGTTTCTATTCCTGATCAACACACTTCAGCATTACTATTAGAGCGTACAAATATAGTTCCTGAGGAACACATAGCACCAAAACTCTACTTATATAAAATGTGCTACACGGTAGAGAAGAATATGAAGAGTTTATGTAAGAGGGTGAACTCGGCCAAGGTTTCCAGAGTTGCCAACGGCAGATATTTCATTTATTGTGGGCATGTTAGGTTGAAAACTTGAATCATCTGTCGAGTAGAAGAAATAAAGCACAAGCATATAAATTGTCTGTATCACAATACCATGCACAAATCAAATGGAAAAGTACCAACAGGTTTGAAGAAATCTTCGGGATCTCTCCCTTTCTTTGACAGTCTCTTCGCTAGTCACTTGACCAAAATATCATCTCAAATAAATACATACTAAACCATCTTCATCGCAAAATTTGATGAGAGTTTGGGAAAAACAGAATGTCATCATATTATTAAGGGGGATTTGTTATCGATGTTCCATGATTTATTTTCCGGACAGCTTCAGCTATTTCACCTGAATTTTGGAACGATAACCCTGCTCCCTAAGAAAACAGAGGCTGTGAGAATTGAGCAGTTCAGGCCGATCTATCTTTTTAACGTTTGTTTCAAAATTTTCATCAAGGTTGGGACTAATAGGCTCACGCAGATTGCGCATTCTGTGGTGCAGCGTTCCCAAACCGCTTTCATGTCGGACAGAAACATCCTAGAAGGGGTCGTGGTCCTCCATGAAACGCTTCATGAAATTCACACGAAAAAATTAGATGGAGTCGTTTTCAAGGTGGATTTCGAGAAAGCGTACGATAAAGTTAAATGAGCTTTCCTTCAACAGGCCTTACGTATGAAAGGTTTCGATGGAGCCTGGCGACGCCAGATAGAATCCTTCACACAAAAAGGGAGTGTTGGAATTAAAGTGAATGGCGACATAGGTCATTATTTCCAGACACATAAGGGCCCGAGACAAGGTGATCCGGTGTCTCCTATTTTGTTCAACATTGTAGTTGATATGTTGGCAATTCTAATAGGAAGGCTAAGGAGGTTGGTCAGGTGGGTGGCTTGGTGCCTCATCTAGTTGATGGAGGTTTATCTATCCTACAGTACGCCGATGATACGATTATCTTTATGGAGCATGACTTGGCGAAAGCGAGAAATATGAAGCTGGTGTTATGCTTATTTGAACAATTGACCGGGCTAAAGATTAACTTTCATAAAAGCGAATTGTTCTGTTTTGGAAGAGCCAATGAGAAACAAGAGGCTTATAGGCAATTGTTTGGGTGCGAATTGGGGACTTTACCTTTCACATATTTAGGTATACCAATTCACCATCGTAAGCTGACAAACAGAGAATGAAAGTGCATCGAGGATCGATTTGAGAAGAAACTGAATTGCTGGAAGGGCAAATTCATGTCTTACGGAGGCTGATTAATTCTTATTAATTCGGTTCTCACGAGTATGCTTATGTTTCTCTTGTCTTTTTTTGAGGTTCCAGTTGGAGTTAGGAAAAGGCTGGACTTCTATCGATCCCGATTCTTCTGGCAGAGTGATGAAATAAAAAGAAAATACAGACTCGCCAAATGAGATATTATTTGTCGACCAAAAGACCAAGGGGGTCTTGGCATTGAAAATCCTGAAGTCAAAGAACATATGTTTTCTCAGCAAGTGGTTGTATAAGCTATCTGTAGAGACTGAAGCCACATGGGCGCAGATTCTCCGTAGTAAGTATCTTCATTTCAAAACTTTGTCCTAAGTGACAGCGAGGCCGATGGACTCGCCTTTTTGGAAAGGGCTCATGAGAGTCAAATCAGCTTTTTTCAATAGGACAAAGTTTATAATCGGAAATGACGTTTACATGCGATTCTGGGAGGATACTTGGCTAGGAGAGACACCCCTCGCGCTTCAATACCCGTCTCTTTATAGTATTGTTCAACGTCGTGATGCTTACGTTGCAACGGTACTTCAGTCCATCCCCCTTAATATTCAATTCAAGAGGACGCTAGCCGGTAATCGTTGGGAAGCGTGGCTCCATTTAGTGAGTAGACTGATGGAGGTTCAGCTGTCTCAACAGCCCGACCAGTTGCGCTGGAAGCTTACTAGGACCAGGGAGTTTACAGTTAAATCAATGTATCTCGATGTTATCAATTCTAGCTCCATTCCTAGTTCCAAATATGTTTGAAAGTCAAAGTTCCTTTGAAAATTAAAGTGTTTATGTGGTTTGTACATAAACAAGTCATCTTAACTTGAGGAGTAAAAAAACCACGAATGTGGACCGACCGGTCCACGCAACTTCACTATGAGAATGATGAGTACAATGTCTGCTCTAGAACCTCTAGAGATATTTACAACACACTCTCCACGTTGCCAACCGCCAACAGCAACAACTGCCACAAGAGGCAAGATTTCAGCAAAGCAGAGTTTATACAGCTTCTGTACCTTTCAGTATTTTGTAAACTGCTCTTAAAACGCTGAACCAAACAGCACCAAATTTGGCAAACAAGTAGACACATGAGTTCTTGACATCCCCTCCAAATTTAAGCTCAATCGGACATCATTTGCCTACCCAAACTGTTCATCTCCCAAAACTACTCTGTTCTGAAACTGCAGCAGTCAGAGCTGGCAAAATCACTCTCAAATTTGATGCTCCACTGGCCCAATCTTTAAACCAGCTAACCAGATTGAAGTACTCAAAGTAAGGAACGAGCTCACCAAGTTTGGGATTGATCCAAGCACGTTTGAGCCTCCAATCATCAGCTTGAACACTGTCTAGTCAGATGCAGCAAATCTGGACAGAGCCTCTGTTTCTTCTTCTTCCTCTCTCCCAGGTTGTGTTTTCTCTTGTGTGCTCTCACTCTCACTCTCACACGAATGACAGCCACCAGCAGCAGGGGTGGAGTGGCTAGGGTTTTCTTCTTGCTTCACTTCCCTTGGAAGCACTCTCAACCGTTGGATGCAGCGAAGATCAACGGCTGACATGTGTTGGACTTATGGGCTGATGTTGGGCTGCCAACACACCTCCATGTGGAGGGACTTAGCCCAACAAACTGCCCCTCCCGACATCATGGAGGGTCTCACTGCCTTCCGGTAGCCATTCCAGCGAGCCGGCGGCATACTTCAAGCTTCTTCCTTGTCACCACTTTAGTCAACATATCAGCCCCATTGCCATCGGTGTGAACCTTCTCAAGTTGCATTTGCTTGAAATACAACACATCTCGAATCCAATGATAACGGACTTCTATATGCTTAGACCTTGAATGAAAGCTTGCATTCTTACTCAAGTGGATAGCACTTTGGTTGTCACAAAACAGCATATACTTGTCTTGCTTAAAACCAAGCTCACAAACCAACCGTTTCAGCCACAATAGCTCTTTGATCGCCTCTATTACTGCAATGAATTCAACTTCAGTTGTATTCAGTGCCACACACTTTTGCAACCTGCTTTGCCATGACACCGCTCCCCCTGCATAGGTAACCAAGTAACCTGAAGTAGACTTCCTTCTGTCAACATCTCCAGCCATGTCAGAATCTGAAAAAGCAACCAGCTTGGCTTCACCACCACCAAAGCAAAGTTTCAGATTTGTGCTGCCCCGGAGATATCTCAAAATCCACTTCACGGCTTCCCAATGAGGTCTTCCTGGATTGGACATAAATCTGCTCACAATACTAACCGCATGAGCAATGTCAGGCCTTGTACATACCATAGCATACATCAAACTCCCAACCGCTGAAGCATAAGGAACATGATGCATTTCCTTTTTCTTCTCATCAGTGGTAGGACATTGCTTTCTGCTCAACTTGAAACGGGCTGCTAGTGGACAACTCACAACTTTAGCATTTTCCATCCTGAACTTCTGAAGTACCTTCTCAATATACTTCTCTTGAGACAAGTACAACTTGTTGTAATTTCTGTCTCGCTCAATTCTCATCGCGCAAGTCTTTCATAGTAAAACATCTGCTCAACTCCTTCTTCAACCTAGCAATCCTAGAGACATTTTTGCCAACAATCAGGATATCATCAACATAGAGCAATAATATGATGAAATCATCACCTAAGAACCTCTGAATAAACACCCAATGGTCTGAGCTACACTTCTTGTAGCCTTGCTCCCCCATGACAGTTTCAAACTTCATGTACCATTGTCTTGGTGCTTGTTTCAGGCCATAGAGACTTTTCTTCGGCTTGCACACATAGTCTTCTTTGCCTTTCACAAGAAACCCCTTAGGTTGCTCCATGTATATTTCTTCCTCCAACTCACCATGAAGGAATGCAGTCTTCACATCCATTTGCTCAACCTCCAAGTTGAGACTTGCTGCCATGCCAAGGATTACTCTTATGGATGTCATCTTCACAACCGGAGAAAATATCTCATCATAGTCAATGCCTTTTCTCTGGTCGAATCCTTTTACAACTAGCCTGGCCTTGTACCTTGGATGTGATGTGTGCTCTTTTTGCTTGATTCTGTAGACCCACTTGTTCTTCAAAATTTTCTTGCCCTTGGGCAACTTCACCAACTCATAAGTATGATTCTTATGCAAGGAATCCATATCTTCTTGCATAGCATTTTCCACTCCTTCTTGTGCTCATCTTCCATTACATCTGCAAAGCATTCAGGTTCTGAACCGTCAGATAATAACACCATGTATTGATCTGAGGGATACCTGCTGGAAGGAATTCGACCCCTGTTGGATCTTCTGAGTGGAGCAGCTGGTGGACTTTCTGGTGCTGGTGCTTCCTGCTGATCCGGATCATCAACTTCAGCATCATACTCTTGTTGCTGCTGCTGAAGAGCATCTTCTTCACCTGCACCACCATGTACATCATCTTGTACATCTTCTGCATCTGCTTCAACTTGCACGGGAGTTGGAGCTGCAGGAACTGGGTCAGAATCAATCATGTCTTGCTGCTGCTGAGGAGGAACCTGCCCCTTTGTCTTCACAATATCCTCAATTGTTTGGTCTTTAACAAACACAACATCACGGCTTCTCACAACTTTCCTTGCTATAGGGTCAAACAACTTGTAGCCAAACTCATCACCACCATAGCCAAGAAAGATACACTGTTGTGTCTTCGAATCAAGCTTTGACCTTTCATCTTGAGGAATATGAACAAAGGCTTTGCACCCAAAAATCTTCAGGTGGTCATATGAGACGTCCTTGTCACACCAGACCCTGTTAGGAACATCTCCCTGCAAAGGATAACTTGGTGAGAGATTAATAAGATAAACTGCAGTCATCAAATCCTCACTCCAAAAGTGTTTGCGTAGCTTTGCACTTGACAACAAGCATCTAACTCTCTCCACAATTGTCCTATTCATCCTCTCAGCAAGACCATTTAGCTGTGGTGTCTTCGAGGGAGTAAATTGATGCCTAATACCTTGCTGCTTGCAATATGCATCAAATGGCCCAATATACTCTCCTCCATTATTAGTGCGAATGCACTTGATCTTCTTCTCAGTTTCTCTCTCAACCGAGACTTGGAATTGCTTGAATACACCTAGTACTTGATCTTTGGTCCTCAAAGTGAAGGCCCAAACTTTCCTGGAAAAGTCATCAATAAAAGTCACAAAGTACTTAGCACCACCAAGAGATCTTACCGACATTTTGCAAACATCAGAATGTATCAAGTCCGGCTTCTCGGGCTTCTTTTGAGGAGGTAGAGTCTTGAAGGCAACTCGGTGTTGCTTCCCTGCTAGACAATCTGAACATTTCTTGATGTGAACTCCTTTCACACCCTTCAACAATTTTTTCTTCACTAGCACTTTCATCCCCTTCTCACTCGTGTACCCAAGTCTCTTGTGCCATAGAGCACAATGATCATCCTTCTTAGTACATTGACAGAAGCACTAAAGAGCTTAGCATGAACATGATACAACGCTGAGACCATTTTACCTCTTGCAACAATCATGTTACCTTTGTTGAGCTTGTACTGCCCTTTTCCAAAACTGCTCAAGAATCATCTCCATCAAGCAAACCAACTGAAATAATATTGAGACGAAGTGTCTCGACATGCCTCACAGATTTGAGAACTAACCTTGTACCATTTGCGGTCTCCAAATGCACATCTCCTTTTCCAATGATGGCTGCTCTATCATTGTTCCCCATCTTCACAACACCAAAATCACCTGATATATAGTTAGTGAAGAGCTCTCTGCGAGATGTAGCATGAATGATAGTACCGCTGTCCGGTATCCAAATCATCTCATCACCATCCACAAGGTTGACGGTTTCATCAGAAACAACAGTGATCTTCTCCTCAATAGTGGAACCAAATCTGCCCTTATTTTCTTCATGCATAACAAGCATGCTGTCCTCTTCTACTGCAGTAACTCGGTTGCCCTCTATGTCACTATCACTGTCAACTTGCTTCTGATCTTGCTTCTTCTTTTTCTTTTTGTCTTTCTTCCACTTGTCACATTGCCACTTAATGTGGCCCTTCTGATGGCAGTGATGGCACTCATAATCAGCATACTTCCTTTTTGATTTGCTCCTACCTCTTTCTGCCCCTTTACCTGGACCTCTGCTCTTACTTCTCCCCCTGGACTGAATGACCAGCACCTCTGAATGTGAGGAAGAACTAGCTTCATCCACCTTTCTGGACTCTTCATTTAGTACCCTGGTTTTCACAAGATTCCAAGTGACAACTCCATTAGGTGCTGAATTGCAAACCGTGACCTTAAAGGTCTCCCAGCTGTCCGGTAATGAGCCTAGTAGCAGCAAAGCTCTCACTTCATCTTCAAATGTTATTCCCATTGAAGAAAGCTGATTTATAATGCCTTGGAATGTATTCACATGATCTGCAATTAGAGTGCCCTCTTTGTACCTCAAGCACATCAATTGTTTGATCAAGAACATCTTATTTGTACCTTCTTTTTGGGCAAACAACTCTTCCAATTTCTGCCATAAGGTGCGTGCATGTGTCTCATCAATGATATGGTTCAAAACATTGTCATCGACCCATTGCCGAATGAACCCACAAGCTTGGCGATGAAGTACCTTCCACTGACCTTCCTCAATGCCCTCCGGCATCTCAGTGGAGAACACTGGCTTCCAGTATTCTTTCACATACAACAAGTCCTCCATCTTGCCCTTCCATGCTTGATAATTTGTACCATTCAAAGATATCATCCTGCTGGTATTCACTTCCATCTTTCGCCACAAGAAACTCAGCAATTTGCACAAGCAAACCAATGCTCTGATACCACTTTGTTGGGGCTGGACAGCAACAATGCGCTGCACAAATTCACCGACATGGCAAATATGCACACTACACAGCCCCATCCACTTGTGATGAACTTTGAGGACAGCTTCAACCAACAAGTAAGCAGCGGAATAATACAAACAACATGCACATGTGACACAGGATTTAACGTGGAAAAACCTCCTCAACTTGAGGAGTAAAAAAAACCACGGCTGTGGACCGACCGGTCCATGCAACTTCACTATGAGAATGATGAGTACAATGTCTGCTCTAGAACCTCTAGAGAGATTTACAACACACTCTCCACGTTGCCAACCGGCAACAGCAACAACAGCCACAAGAGGCAAGATTTCAGCAAAGCAGAGTTTACACAGCTTCTGTACCCTTCAGTGTTTTGCAAACTGCTCTTAAACCGCTGAACCAAACAGCACCAAATTTGGCAGACAAGTAGACACATGAGTTCTTGACATCCCCTCCAAATTCAGCTCAATCAGACATCATTTGCCTACCCAAATTGTTCGTCTCCCAAAACTACTCTGTCTGAAACTGCAGCAGTCAGAGCTGGCAAAACCACTCTCAAATCTGATGCTCCACTGACCCAATCCTCAAACCAGCTAACCAGATCAAAGTACTCAAAGTAAGGAACGAGCTCACCAAGTTTGGGGTCGATCCAAGCACGTTTGAGCATCCAATCACCAGCTTGAACAATGTCTAGTCAGATGCAGCAAATCTGGACAGAGCCTCTGCTTCTTCTTCTTCCTCTATCTCAGGTTATGTTTTCTCTTGTGTGCTCTCACTCTCACTCTCACACGAATGGCAGCCACCACCAGCAGGAGTGGAGTGGCTAGGGTTTTCTCCTTGCTTCACTTCACTTGGAAGCACTCTCAACCGTTGGATGCAGCGAGGATCAACGGCTGACATGTGTTGGACTTATGGGCTGATGTTGGGCTGCCAACACACCTCCATGTGGAGGGACTTAGCCCAACAAATCAAGCGTGGAGATACTCTAAATTCTCAAGACATGTCTTTCTTTCTTATGCAACCAACTCTGAAGATATTTATTTCCTTTTCCTAGCAGTAATAGTACTGCACGCACGTCAATTGCTCAAAAATAAAATCTGCAGTAATAGTACAAAATAGCTTCCTTTTCTATCGAGGAGCTCTCCACTCCCAAATTCTATTTCGATGAAGCTGATACACACTGATATGTAAATTAAGTTTACAATTACTCATACAAAAGGGAATAAATTCTTCTTTTGGAAACGAAGACATGAATTGTAATTTGTACATCAACATATGATGAGCAACATTGCTGGGATATTCCTTGTGGCATGTGCATATCAGGTGTCAGGCTAGTGCAACAGATGGGCGACCAACCCTATCCGACAGGAAGCACTGGGAACAATCGCGTAGCCAGCGATTTTTTTCTACATCTGGTTAGATTTTTGTGTGCTCAAGGTTCAGAGGACCTCCATGTTCCTTGAGGTTCCACATCTTCTCATAATCTTTTTCTTCATTGTCGAACCTGTTCATTGGACCTGGAAGTAACTAGTAGCTTGATTACATCGAGATGTAATTCCGACAAACACACCACTTTGTGCGCACAGCATCCCTCCAACCTTTTGTTTCTCTGGTAGCCCCGTTGCCTATCATACCTAACAATATTTACCATTTTCCTGATCAACATGCTTGCGCAATATTATTACATACTACAGTTACAATTCCTGAGGAACACATAGCACCATGGTAGAGAAGAACATGAACAGTTTACATAAGAGGGTGAACTCTGACAAGGTTTCGAGAGTTGGCAAAGGTAGATATTTCATTTATTGTGGGCATGTTAGGTTGAAAACTTGAACTCTCTGTGAGTACAAGAAAGAAAGCATGAGCATATAAGTTGTCTATCAGAATACCATGCACAGTCAAATGGAAAAGTACTATTCCCTCTGATCCACATTAATTAATGCTGCTTTAGTACACCTTTGAATAAGTCAATTAATTTCCGATCCACATTGATTAACATTGTTTTAGTGCATGAATAAGACAATTATTTTTTGGGGGGTGGGGGGGGGGGGACATGATTTGAAGAAGTCTGCAGGATCTCTCCATTCTTTCAAAGTCTCTTCAGTAGTCACTTGACCAAAATATCATTTTAAATAAATATATACTAAACCATCTTCATTGCTTCGATATCCTTTCTGGCATGTGCAGACATATGACGAGAAAGATTGATTCGATATCCTTTGTGGCATGTGCATGCTTACACGCTAAACTTCATGATCATGTGCCAGGCTAGTGCAACAGATGGGCGGCCAACCCTATCCAACAGGGAACACCGGGGAAGATCGCGTAGCCAGTGTTCTTTTGTACATCCGGTTAGATTTTTTTGTGTGCTCAAGGTTTAGAGGTCATCCACGTTTCTTGAGGGTCCACATCTTCTCATCATTTTTATCTTCGTTGTCTTCCCTGTTTCTTGGACCTGGATGTAACTAGTAGCCTGATTACACGGGGATGTAACTCTGACATACACACCACTTTGTGCATACGGCCTCCCTCCAACCTTCTGTTCCCAATAGTCCCATTGCCTATCATTCCTAACAATCTTTACCATTTTCCCCGGCCAACACGCTTGAGCAATATTGTTAGAGCATACAATTACAATTCCAGATGAACACAAGGCACCGAAACTCTACTTATATAAGACATGCGATATGGTAGAGAAGAACATGAAGAGTTTATGTAAGCGGATGAACTCTCCCAAGGTTTCGAGAGTTGGCAAAGGCAGATATTTCATTTATTGTGGGCATGTTAGGTTGAAAACTTGAATTTTCTGATGAGTAGAAGAAAGCACGAGCATATAAGTTGTCTATCACAATACCATGCACAGTTCAAATGGAAAAGTACTGAAAGGTTTGGAGAAGTCTGTGGGAGTCTCCCTTTCTTTGACAGTCTCTTCAGTAGCCACTTGATCGAAATATCATCTCAAATAAATATATACTACACCATCTTCATCTCAAAATATCATGAGAATTTGGGGAAAACAGAATGTCAAAACTCATCAACAACTATCCAATCCACAAGTCTGTAGATATAAGAGCAATTCCTTCTTCACTACCATAATTCATAAACAACAACCAAGAAACTGATCACCCTTTAAAGCCTTACAGGTGATGAATGTCATTCTATGGCCATTTTAACACAATGCTGACAAACCGAATATAAACTAACTATGGACAAGGGAGCTCGTTGTGGCGCAAAGTGAGGCAAGGTCACCAGAAGTGAAACCCTTTTTCCTTGCCTCTATCACCGAGGGAGGGTGTTTGTAATGAGATATCTATTGGTTGGCATGCTGTATCCATCACCATCCTCCAGCGTTCGTTACTGATTCTGGTGTGGTTTGACATTCCCGGGTTTCCATCCAAGTTCCCGGGCTCTTTCCTCCCACAAAGCAGTTAATTTCCTTTGACCGAGCAGCGACTCTGCTGATTTCTCCCTAGCTTCTTCACATGTATCCATACCTGAACTGCATTTATCAGCTTCCTTTTGGTACTGCGAAGCTAATTTTTTGGCCTCGAGCAATTTTACATCTGCTTGTTGCTGAGCTTCTGTTGCTTCCTCCTCTCTCTGCTTTAGCTCTTCTATCAGTAACTCTGTTTCCTCATTGGGAGCACCACTCTTGACCTCTTTGAACTGTTTGGCACAGTCTGGAAACATCAGAAGCAATAATAACCAGTTAAAGCGGTACCAGACAGTTGCAAAATATGGATATGGAATACAAGTGCCATTGGGTGCTTCATTTGACATGTTTGATTGCTTATGATAAGGACATAGTACATAACAAGGTGCCTATGTTTACGGACAAAGCAATGCTTCTAAAACACTATGGAGTTATTGCAAAGAAAATGAGTATGACTTTAGACATAGAGCTTATGGGCTGGTTTTATAATGATACTGCATAGTATGATTATGACTTCAGAGGTAGACTGGCAATTTACCATGTTTATTTATTTAAGAATTTAGATATTTATTAAGAGGTAGCATAGTATCCAAGTCAGGACTAACTGTAAAATGGAGAAAAACAACTGAGCTACTGGTTAAACTACTGACAAAACAGAGTATATCATGGATACAAACTAATTACAGAGTGTGGAGAGAACAATAAACATAAGAAAATATTCCCACATATAGCAACTAGAGCAATTCAGACTATAAGGACAAAGGAAGGCAACGCAGATCAAACTTGAGAATCAAAGAACAAATATCGCAATGCTCATATGTGACAGCACCAAGACAAGATAGGCATAAACCTTTCAACTCTATCTTGTTCAGTAAAATACATAATTACTCCCAGTATAAGGCTACAACCTGAACCAATGTTCTGACTTCTGAATAACTGAAAACATCTTGGTCTCACCCCCAAATTTCAAGCATGCCTAAAATTATAATCGATCAGCCATGGCAAGGCCGGGCATAGAAAATCTGGTGCATAATAAGCATTGAACAGAACGAGCAAGGTAAACTATGCTTGCTTATTAGGACATTCAGATCACAGGTTAGAATGCCCCCATAAAATGAGAATCAACAGATCCTATTATCTATATATCATGCCAAGTTCTTAGGATATCCACAAAACTACCATGTCCCATCCACAGCAGAACGCAATACTAATTAAACTACTGAGAAGACAGAGTGTATCATGCATGGATACAATCTAATTTAAGAGTGCATAGAGAACAATAAACATAAGAAAAGATTTCCACGAATAGCAACTACTCCCTCCGTTCCGAATTACTTGTCGCAGGTATGGATGTATCTAGATGTATTTTAGTTCTAGATACATCCATTTCTGTGACGAGTAATTTGAAACGGAGGGAGTAGAACACTAGACATCTTTGAGTAGGCTGAGGATAAAAAATGCCATCTCAGGTTGAGCTTGCGAATCAAATAACAAATATCAAAATGCTAATACGTGATAGCACCAACACAAGATAGGCCTCAACATTTCAGTAGCATGTCATTTTATACATTCAATTTTATCGTGTTCAGTGACCATACATAATTACTACAACCTGAACCCATGTTATGACTTCTGAATAAGTGAAAACATATTAGCCTCACACCCAAATTTCAAGTATGGTTTTAGTTGATCAATCAGTCATGGCAAGGCCAGACACAGAAAATTTTATGCATAAGCATTGAACAACAAACTGAGCAAGCTAATATATGCATGCTTGTCAGAAAATCTACAGATATCCTAATTTATACTATATCTTGCCAAGTTCCTATCCTATCCACAATCGTGCAATGGCCAGCGGCTCGAAACGCATTGCTCGCTGAGCACCGAAAAATTGCACGGCGAAGGCAGGGAAAGAAGGGCCATGTGGAACGGCCGGAGCAAGGAGATCTGGGCGGGTTGGTCGGGGCACCGACAGCAAGAGGGGCGGGTACCTTCCGGGAGCTGGAGCAGCGGGAGCGCGTCGCAGTCGCAGGCGCACGCGGGGCAGGCCCCGGCCGAGCGGCCGAGCGCCTCCGCGACGTGCCAGTAGAGCGGCGGGCCGACGATGTAGGCCGCCACGCCGAGCCCGAGCAGCGCCACCAGCGCCATCACCGCCGCGGGGCTCGGGCCCCACGACGACGAAGACGACAAGCGGCCCGCCATCGCCTCCGCGCCGAGGATGGACGGTGGATTGATGGTACGGCCGCGCTGCGCTGCGCAGCGGTCCGGCGCGAGGTGGGTGGGGGCCGGGGAGGCGTGGCTTGTCGGCGGCCCGGCGCGGCGGCGTGGGGAGTGGGAATGAGTGAGTGAGTGGGGAGTGGGGACGGACCGGACGCGCGCGAGTGGAGACGGGCGACGGCGGTACTACGAGTTCCAGAATTGTGCTTTTGCTTCTTTTTCACACCTGTGCCAAAGAGCATTTCCAACCGAAGGCCTTCCCAGGTGATTTTGATTTTCTTGCGCCGGTGCTGAAAAAACGGCCCAGTAGCGCTTTAGGAGCCCGATTTTTGCCGGCCTAGGCTGAAAACAGCGCCGGCGGACCCAGGCCAAACCCAGCGCGCTGGGGCGCCAGGGGGGGGGGGGGCGGGGCGAGCTGTTTTGGCACGAAAAAGCCGCGGGCCAGCCGCGTCAGCGACACGGCGCCTCGTCTTTCCCCAACGGCCTCGGTTCCCGCGGGGAATCAATGGCAAGGCTGTCGCCGGTCAGCCTTACCATTGATTTCTCACGGGCGGCGCGTCACGGGACGGCGCGCCGACGCCTCCCCTCCCTCGCACGTGTTCACACGGGCGCGGCGCGGCTATATAGCCGGTGGCCTCACTCGCCTGTGCCCACACCAGTCCCGCCCCTCGCCGCCACCCAGCCCCTCCCTCTGCCTCTCCCGAGCGCCGCCGCCCAGCCCCTCCCTCTCCCTCTCTACCTCTCCCGAGCCCGTCGCCATGGCAGAGCGTTTCCCCGGAGACGAGGTGGCGGCCAACGGCTTCGGCCGCCGTTCGCTGCGCGAACAGGAGTCCTGGCTCCTGTTCCAGGCGAACATCCCGGCGCCGCCGGACATGCGCGCCGGGCCGACGGGGTGGAGGCTCAGCGACGGGGAGTGCCCATTCCCCCGTTGCCCGATGCCATGGCCAAGCCCAACTACTTCTCCGAGGAGGTCGAGGTCGGTACGCGCCTCCCTCACCGACGCCCAGCTCTCCCTCCCCCAGTACGCCGCCGACAACCACGCGGCTTGGGCGGCGTACTTCGAGCGCCGGCAGCAGCAGCGGTTGACGTCCACCAACGACGCCCCGGTGGTCGGCGGCCCGAAGAACAGCGAGGGGTGCCACCTGTGGTGGGGCGTCCCCGGCCGCACACTCGAGGGTGTGCTGACGCACCTCGAGGGCGGCAACGACCCGCTGTTGGCGTACCCAGCGAGGGTGGCCGCCCCGGCGCACCACCGACGTGCCGGGCCATGGGCGCCAAGGAGGTTCGGGTCCTCCTCCTCTTCTTCCTCCTCGCGATCTTCCTCGCACTCCTTCGGTGCTCCGGCCCTGCTCGGCGTCAAGGCCGAGCCCGCGGCGGAGACGCCGCTCGGCCGGCGCACTCGCAGCGCCGGCATCATCATCAACGAGGGCGGCCGGCGCGCCTCCTCGTCGGCTCCTCCTTCGCGCTTCGTCAAGCCAAAGACGGAGACGGGGCTCGCGCCGGTGAAGAAGGAGCCAGCCGCGCCGGTGAAGACGGAGCTCGACGACGACGACGCGGCCCTGGAATGGGCGCGCAGGGACTCCATAGCGATGGAGAAGGAGCGCCAGGAGAAGGCGAAGGAGCGCCAGTGCGCCGCCCTGCGCCGCCCTGCGCCGTTTCGTGGAGCGCCGCCGCGGCTGCGACGAAGGCGGGGTCGTCGTCATCTGCGACAGCGACGACGACGCCGCGCCGCCGCCACCAGCCCGCGTTGGCGACGCTGGTCAGGGGTCCACCAGGGACAACCGCGTCAAGGAGGAGAAGTTCAACGACGGCGGCGACGATGGCGACTAGTCGGCGTTCAGCCAGTTTCTCTTTTAGTTTAGTTATCTATTTTGCTATGTAATGAAAAGCAGCGAACATGTCTAATATATGCCCAAGTTTGCCGAAATTTATCGTGTTTAGCCGAACTTTGCCGAACTGTGCCGAAATTTGCTATACAAATTTTATTTTTTAAACGCGCCTGGGGGCGGCCCTGGGGCCGGCGGCTGGGGACCAACTCGCCCCCAGACCGAATTTTTGCGCCGGCTCACCCCCAGGCGGCGATTTTAGGCGCCCCCTGGGGGGCCAACGGCTGGAGATGCTCTTAGGGCATGTACAATGGTACACTATCTTAGGAGTGTCGTGTAAAATAAATGATGAGATGGAGGAAAGAGAACTCATAAAAAATAGTCTTCTTTTAGAGCAACTCCAACGGGCCGACTCAAACGGACGACGCTTTTGTCCGCTTTTTGTCCGTTTGGGTCGGCCGTCCGCCCGCCGTCCGTCCTCTTTTAGATTTGGGTCGGCAGTGCGCCCAACGGGCCGACCCATTTCATGACCGTGCGCGCTTTAGATCATGCCAGCGGCCATGCCGCCGCCCTGGTTTTGGCGCTCCAGCGTGCGGGGGAAAAGTGGCTCTAGCGTGCGCTGGTTTTGACGCTCCAGCGCGCGGGAAAGATTCACGCGCGCGCCGTGGCCGGCGCTTGTTATAAAAAGGCGCTCCCTCCACATTCTGTCCGCCACCCACTCGTCTCGCCCCCTCTCACTATCCTCGCCGCCTCTGCGCCACCATGTCGATGCGCCGCCTGGGTGCTTCGGATTTTCACGGAGTCCGCGAGCGCCACTCCGGCGCCTTCTCCTCCGAGATCTGGTTTGGCGAGAAACACCTCATCCTTGGCACCTTCGACACCGCAGAGGAGGCGGCCCGCGTGCACGACGCAGCGGCATGGCGCCTCCTGAGGCCTCGTCGGGATATGAATTTTTTCGACGTGTCGAGCCAGTGGGCGCAGGATCTCGCGCCTCTCCCGCGGCTTTTCACCGACGAGAATCATTGTGTCCACCGGAGGCGGCAGCGTCGCCTCGCCATCGCCGAGATGGACGTGGAAGCCATGGTGGTGGGGCGCGAACGTTTCCTGCAGGACATCGTCGATGAGCGCCAGTTCTACAAGCAAAGGAGGACGGAGAGGGACGCGGGGAGGACGGAGCGAGCCGCCTATCGGGAGGACAAGCGTGCGCGGAAGCAGGCCGCTCAATTGAAACTAAAGCTACGAGAAATGTCGGGTTGGGACTTCGAAGACGAGCAGTATGCTGACGCCTACATTCAGACGTCAGAGGAGGACATTACCGAATCGGAGTCGGAAAGCAGCGAGTAGTTGGTCTTTTCTTTTATCTGTGTACGCTAGAACTATCTATGTATCCTTTTTTTATCGAAAAAATGGCCGGCGGCGTTGGTGACGAAGTAGGCGGGCGAGGGTGTGTTGTTTGATGTGAAGAGGCCAATGTGCCACCGACCAGCGGGCCCGGGGAGGAGAGAGGGCGAGCGCGCGCGTCCGCCTTGTGTCCGCGCCGACGCAAATCCGGCTAAAAAATGGGCCGGAAATGGGTCGGCAGGCGGACGAAAGCAGGCACGCGTCCGTTTGGGTCGACGCGTTGGGCTGACTTTTCTGTCTGCACCGATCCAAACGGACGGCGGCGGACAAAATGGGTCGCCCCATTGGTGTTGCTCTTATTTAAGAGAAGACAAGAGATGATCTCTTAGCACAATATGTCTCATCACGTTTTTAGGAATAACTAGTTATTGAAGATGAGGTTAAGAGATGACCAATTGTAGACATTCTTTTTTGTCATCTCTAATTTACATACAAAACTTAAGATAAGACTATCTTATCAACCATTGTACATGCCCTTAGGAGTTTGCCGAATTCACGACTTTGTCGCGTTGAATTACGCTTGATGACCACCACACTCCCTGAAAAACAAACACTTAGGCCCTGTTCGGAGCACCTCTACCCCACAACTCTACTCGTGGAGTTGGTGGAGTTACAATTCAAAATTGCGGGGCAGCTATTTCCTGGCTCCGTAGCTCTCGGAATTTCGTGGAGCTGGTGGAACTCCGAATAGGCCCTTACTTGATAGGTCATTCTGATGCCTCTCAATTCAACTACACGTATTTCCCATGCATTTTCCTTGAACTCAATTCAAACTTGTGAATGTTACCAGGCCTTAAGCATTGTTCCATCACGTACTTGGGTATCAAGCACTATAAAAAAAGACACATCCGTGATATTTTGGGCCGAACAAATTTTTTTTCTGTCATACGTATGACACTTCTTTGACGATAATTGTGACAAAACCCGGTATCATCATAGATGTGGTGAGCCCTACTTCTATGACAAAAAATCATGACAGAAAATGGGCTTTTCATCCTGGGCGGGCCGGAGACGCAGCTGCATGACATTCTTTGGGCCGTCCATGACGGAAAAAACCGTGGTAGAAGCGAGGGGGAGGAAAATTTTGGGGAGTTCCCGGTTACGGTGGGAGGTCAGGGGCCGAGCGATGCGCGTTTCTCTCGTACACGTATGCGCGTGTGTGTGGGCCGTTGGCTCTAACTGAACCCGAGCGAGGCATTGGGCTCTAACTGAACCCGAGCGATTGCACTGCAGGCTACGCATTACTGAACCCGAGCGATCGATCGATGGCTGTTAACTGAACCCGATCGATTGATTCCTTCGCTACTGCTGCTAACTGAAGCCGATTGATGGGATGAATAGTGTGCGTTGCGGGGGGGGGGGGGTGGATGAACAGTGAGCGGTGGCATTGCCTCTGGATGAACAGGACTTCGTGGTGTGGTGGAGGGCTGGATGAACAGTAGATGGTGGAGGGGTGCCCGTGGAGGGGTGGATGAACAAGACCCCGTGGTGTGGAGGGCTGGATGAACAGTAGACGGTGGAGGGGTGGTTGAACAGGACCCCCGTGGTGTGGAGGGCTGGATGAATAGTAGACAATGGAGGGGTGCCCGTGGAGGGGTGGTTGAACAGGACCCCGTGGTGTGGAGGGCTGGATAAACAGTAGATGGTGGAGGGGTGGTTAAACAGTAGCCGGTGGAGTAGCGCGCGGCGGAGGCTGGATGAACAGGAGCCCGTGGAGGCTGGAGGAGGTCGACGATGGAGATGAACAGTATCCCGTGGAGTCCCGTTTTGCGGTACGCCACACCCCTCCTGATGAACAGGACCCCCGTTTCGACCGTAGCGCTGCAACACAAGTCCGTTTCCTCCGTTTTGCGGTACGCCACACCCCTCCCGATCAACAGGACCCCCGTTTCGATCATAGGAGGTCCGTTTCCTCCGTTTTGCGGTATGCCAGACCCCTCCCGATGAACAGGATCCCGTTTCGAACATGGCCGGTCGAACACAAGGCCGTTTTCTCCATTCTGCGATACGCCAGGCCTCGTTTCCATCGCCTGTTCCGTCCAAGCCCTCCCGATGAACACGACGCATTCCGTTGCCTCCCCATGAACACGACGCATTCCTTTGCCTCCCCATGAACACGACGACGACGCTATTTCTCTGTTCCGACCCAGCCATGTACACGAGCCCTGGCCGTACGTATGCGCGAGTAGGCGTTCGAGACCCCGCCCGTATGTATACATACGTGGCCGTATTTTCTTTTTCTTGCACCCTGGCCGTTGTACGTACGTGTAAATGCTACGTGCACGCCTCTACTACGACACGTGCGCGCCTCTACATCGACCAGTATGTACGTACACATTCGCGACCAGAATGACAACGCTACGTACGCTTCGACCAGGTGGGTCCCGACTGTCAGGCACTTCCTTACCTACGAAGATGTAGCTGGTGGGTCTCAGCAGTCAGGGGGCGAATCGTTTTTTTTCCCGGACGCACTTCCTTGCATGCGAAGATGTAGCTGGTGGGTCCCAGCAGTCAGGGGAAACGTTTTTTTTGCGAAATACGGTGGCCCGTCCGGTGGGTCCCGCTGTCAGGTGGAGGAATAATTATTTTGCACGTAATTGAAGGAAATATGCCCTAGAGGCAATAATAAAGTTATTATTTATTTCCTTATATCATGATAAATGTTTATTATTCATGCTAGAATTGTATTAACAGGAAACATAATACATGTGTGAATACATAGACAAACAGAGTGTCACTAGTATGCCTCTACTTGACTAGCTCGTTAATCAAAGATGGTTATGTTTCCTAACCATAGACAAAGTAGTTTTCATTTGATTAACGAGATCACATCATTAGTTGAATGATCTGATTGACATGACCCATTCCATTAGCTTAGCACCCGATCGTTTAGTATGTTGCTATTGCTTTCTTCATGACTTATACATGTTCCTATAACTATGAGATTATGTAACTCCCGTGTGCCGGAGGAATACTTTGTGTGCTACCAAACATCACAACATAAATGGGTGATTATAAAGGTGCTCTACAGGTGTCTCCAAAGGTACATGTTGGGTTGACGTATTTCGAGATTAGGATTGTCACTCCGATCGTCGGAGAGGTATCTCTGGGCCCTCTCGGTAATGCACATCACATAAGCCTTGCAAGCATTACAACTAATACGTTAGTTGTGAGATGATGTATTACGGAACGAGTAAAGAGACTTGCCGGTAACGAGATTGAACTAGGTATTGGATACCGACGATCGAATCTCGGGCAAGTAACATACCGATGACAAAGGGAACAACGTATGTTGTTATGCGGTCTGACCGATAAAGATCTTCGTAGAATATGTAGGAGCCAATATGGGCATCCAGGTCCCGCTATGGGTTATTGACCGGAGACGTGTCTCGGTCATGTCTACATTGTTCTCGAACCGTAGGGTCCGCACGCTTAAAGTTACGATGACAGTTATTATGAGTTTATGCAATTTTGATGTACCGAAGTTTTTTCGGAGTCCCGGATGTGATCACGGACATGACGAGGAGTCTCGAAATGGTCGAGACATAAAGATTGATATATTGGACGGTTATATTCGGACACCGGAATTGTTCCGGGTGATTTCGGAGAAAACCGGAGTGCCGGAGGGGTTACCGGAACCCCCCGGGGAAGTATTGGGCCTTAGTGGGTCTGAGGGGAGAGAGAGGGCTGCAGCCTAGGGGGTGGCGCCCCCCCCCATGGGGAGTCCGAATTGGACTAGGAGGGGGGGCCCTTTCCCTCTCCCTCTCTTTCCTTCCCCCTCTTCCTTCCTAGTTGGACTAGGAAAGGGGAGTCCTACTCCCACTAGGAGAAGGACCGCCCCTCTCCTTGGCGCACCAAGGGCCGGCCGGCCTCCCCCTTGCTCCTTTATATACGGGGGCAGGGGGGCACCCCTAGACACACAAGTTGATCTTCGTGATCGTTCCTTAGCCGTGTGCGGTGCCCCCCTCCACCATATTCCACCTCGGTCATATCGTTGCAGTGCTTAGGCGAAGCCCTGTGCCGGTTGAACATCATCATCGTCACCACGCCGTCGTGCTGAAGGAACTCTTCCCCGACGCTTTGCTGGATCGGAGCTCGGGGAACGTCATCGAGCTGTACGTGTGCTAAGAACTCGGAGGTGCCGGAGTAACGGTGCTTGGATTGGTCGGATCGGGAAGACGTACGACTACTTCCTCTATGTTGTGTCAACGCTTCCGTTGTCGATCTACAAGGGTACGTAGATCATAGTCTCCCCTCTCGTTGCTATGCATCACCATGATCTTGCGTGTGCGTAGGAATTTTTTTGAAATTACTACATTCCCCAACAGTAATAAGGAGGCACTTCCTTGCTGCGGCCGTGGACCCAACTGTCAGCCTCTCCACGTACAATCCACGTCCGATGGAAGCCGTTCCTTGACCACGTTGACCACGTCGCGTCGAGAGCACCAGGGTGGTGGAGGACAACAAGGCCTAGGAAGGGGACGACGCGGAGCCGGGGAAGACGCGGCAGTGGATGCCCACGCGTAGAGGAGTACGAGGGTTCACTGGTTCACTGCGGTGTGAGGCTATCGTCGCTGCAGAATAACAGGGGGTGTGGGTGAGTAGAGGGATGGCCTGGCCAGCGGTGGGAGTAGTAGGGGCGGTGAGGCCTCCACCGCATCACAGCCGGCCACGGGAGGCAGGAGCACGAGGCACGACCGGCGCTGGTTTAGGCGGCTGGAGCAAGAAGACTAGAGGTTGAAGAAGCACTACGGTCGTTGGATGGACATCGTACGGTCACTGGAGCTAGAATCATGCATATTGACTAAGTTGACAAAGCCCTCCGTCCCCTCAACTTAGTAGGCCCACAAGTCAGCCTGCCACTATACTGGGTCCCAGCTAACAGGGGGAGTATTCATTTTTTTGTGCGTAATAAGGAGGCACTTCCTTGCGTGCGAAGATATAGCTGGTGGGTCCGAGCTGTCAGCGGCGGTAACATTTTTTTCGCGAAATACAGAGGCCCTTTCGGTGGGTCCCTGATGTCAGGTGGAGGAATCATTATTTTGCACGTAATAAGGAGGCATTTCCTTGCGTGCGGCCATGGACCCAGCTGTCGGCCTCTCCACGTAAAGTCCACTTCAGATGCATGTCAGTCATTGACCGTGTTGACCAGGCCGCACCGAGAGCACCAGGGAGATGGACGACGGCGAGGCCTAGGAAGGGAACGACACGAAGGCAGGGAAGACTCGGCAGTTGTTTCCCACGCGGAGGGGAGTACGACTATACGTGGGTTTACTGGTTCGTCTGCCATTGCCGGAGAATAACAGCGGGTGTGGGTGAGTAGAGGGATGGCTAGACCAGCGATAGGAGTACGGTGGGGCGGTGAGGCCTGCACGGTAGCAGAGCCAGCTGTCGTGGTTCTAACTCTGACAGTGATGTAGGGGGGTATGTATGGAGAGGCTAGATCTTCGCTATGGAGGAGTTGTAAGCACACGAGGATTACGAGTTCAGGCCCTTCTCGGAGGAAGTAACAGCCCTACGTCTTGGTGCCCGGAGGCGGTCGACTGAATTATGTGTGTATGAATAACAGGGGTGCGAACCCTTGATACTGAGGAGGGGGTGGCTTATATAGAGTTCGCTAGGCCCCTCCAGCCCTCAGTAATGCAGGGTTTAAAGTACATTAAGACTGGGGGTTACTGGTAACGCCCCTAATAAAGTGCTATGATGAACATAAAAGCTACTTAATGACCGACCGTTTGCGTGCAGGGTGACTTTAGATCTCCTGGCAGTCGAGTGGTTGGATTTGGTCGAGTGATTGCTTCGTGGTCGAGTGTCTTGAATCCGTCGAGTGGGATACCTCCAAGTCGATTGAAAGGTGACTTCTTCTAGGGATGTCCTTGGGTAGGGTACTTAGGACAGGTCCATGCCCCTACCCTAGGTACATAGCTTCATCATTAGCCCCCGAATGGATCGAGGTTCGAGTGGGGAAGGAGTTGGGGATCTTTCCGACTGGTTCTTCATGTTATATGAACGTCTTGTTTTGGATCAATTGTCACGGATGACGTCGTCAACTTCTTTCAGTCGCCTTGATCCATTCTTGGCCTCTTGTCGAGTGAATTTCTTTACTTGTGAAGTTCCGAGTGACGGTGTGAAAGGGATCTTCTGTTTGACGAGTTGTTCTGCGGCCCGCGGATTTTGCGGGATTTGAATTTCGGGAAGCGCGCGGGACGGGGGCGGCCGCAGTAATCGGATGGGATAGGACGGAAGCTCCTCGATCCCCGCGCCACCTTTTTCGCCACGTACCGCGCGCGCGCCTGTTGCGGGATTTGACGGGATTGCCTGGGCCTACCAGTCAGCCACTCGGAAGCGACCTCTTATAAGCTGCCGGCTCGGGACCCCCGAACAGTGCGCCTTCACTTTTCCCCCTTCCTTCACAAGATCCTCCGCCACCTCCGCTCTCACCTTGGTGCCGTAGGTCTGTTCGAGCTTCGCCGGCGACGATGGTGAAGGAGAAGACGTCGGCTCTGGAGCGCGCGAAGAAGGCGGCGGTGCAGGGGAAGGGGAAGAAGTCCGCTCGGGGCGGATCTTCCTCGAGGACTGCTCTGCCCAAGGATTGGATCCAGGGCGACTGGATGCCGTCGGTGATTCGGCAGGATGATCTCGATGATCTGGTCGAGGGGGGATTCATTCCCCACGAATCTGCGCGCCTCCCGGGGAAAGAAGTCGAACCCCAGCCTCTTGATGGTGAGTGCGTCCTCCTCACCACCCATATCGATCGTGGATTCTCTCTGCCTCCTCATCCTTTTTTCCGGAGCTTCTTGAACTTCTTCGGAGCGCAGCTCCATCACTTTACTCCCAATTCTATTGTGTATCTTGCTGCTTTCGTTTCCTTGTGTGAAAACTTCTTGGGTTGCCGCCCCCATTGGGGACTCTTCAAGCACATCTTCACTTGCCGCTCTCAGTCGGTCAAGAAGGCCAAGTCGAGTGACGAACGGACGCAGGTGATCCAGCTGTGCGGGGGCCTGGCGATCCAGATGAGGGGAAAAAGTTCCTTTCCGTCTATCACTTTTCCCGAGTCAGTCCGTGGGTGGCAGTCGACTTGGTTTTACTGTAAAGACCAGGTGACCCCAGGACAGTCGACTGGGCTTCCCCCTTTTTCTCTGAATCGAGCACAAAAACCTGCCTCTCTGAAAGTGACGCCGGAGGAAAAGGCGCAAGTCAAGGTGCTGGTCGGTCGAGTGGTTCAGCTTGTCCGCGAGGGTGTGACTGGCATGGACTTGTTGGAAGTCTTCCTTCGGAGGCGCATCCAACCGCTTCAGGCTCGTGACCACCCGATGTGGCTGTACTCGGGTCTCGAAGACACCACTCGGATTCACCCAGAGGAGGTCACTGACGAGATGTTGGAAGGGTGGCTGTCGAGTATCACAGGGAACAAGGACAACCCCCGAGGAGCCAGGAGGATTCCTCCACTCGACCAAACATACGAAGTGGACAAGGTCTGACCTTGCGTTTCCGACTGTGATCTTGCTTTCTTTATTTGTTCTTTTGGATCAGTCGATTGACTTTTGTCTTGTTTGTTGTCCTCTAGGCCATTACTGAGATGTACTCGACACCCAATGGAGCACAGGAGCAGGCCGAGGAAGGAGAGGCGAGCGGAGGCGAAAGTGGAGACGAGAGAGAAGAGTGGGAATCTGACGGCGAAGGAGAGGGGGATGACGACGACGACTCCAGTGAAGAGGAGGAGGAAGAAGTCGAACCTCCCCGCTCGGAACGGCGATCCAAGCTTACACACGACCCTGCGCGGGAACGTGGTAAGGCGACTGTCCCTGTTGGGCAGTCGTCGAAGCGCCCTCGGACCTCATCTCCAGCGCCGACAGAAAAAGCTCCCAAGCACCCACGCGCGACGCCGTCCAAGCCGCCCAAGGCTCTGCCCAAGATGAAGATGACTGTCCCCACCATTTCTGGGTAATAGTAGAATTTGTTTTCCTTTGTTGAACGTGACGGACTCTTGGTCGACTCATTGAATAAGCTGACTGACTTTCGAAATTTGCAGTGCTGCCACCTCGGAGATCTCCGCCAAGGACGATGATCAAGAGATGGAAGACGCTGTTACCTCCAACCCCGGTACGATTACTGATGCTCTGCTTTTAGTCGACTGACGATTTCTTATAATTCCGGTCGATTGGATTTTTCTTGTAGCTCCTCCTCATGTCATTGACCTCCCTGATGATGACGACGAAGTGCCGCTGAGGGCGCGAAGGAACAGGAGGGCGCCGGCTGGCAAGACCCCACAAACTACTCCGGCGCCTGAGGCCGCAGTCCGGGAGGGTGGTGATACCACTCGGGCTTCTGTGACCTTCGCTGAACCTCTGACGAGTGTCCGGCCTTCGACGTCGACTGCAAATCCGCCTTCGCTTTTTGCCACACACCACGTCCCTGAGGACCAAGTGGGTGCCGCTAAAGAGGCTATACGCCAGGCGGGGATCATGATGGAGCAAGTGAAGGTGGTTCGGGAAGCCAGCCAAGCAGCTTATGACGCGAGTTCAGCTCTTCAAAGCAACATCCAGGTAGTCGATTCACCGCTTGTTCTGTTAGGATATGCTATCTGAAGAATCTCTTTTCCGAAGATCTTTATATCTGTACACCCACTGGGTGTGTCTATTAATCTTTTGACGAGTGGGGGCACGCTAAGTGCACCCACTGGGTGTAGTCCCCGAGACTACGGTGGACTGCTGGCAGTCGACTGTAGTCTTTATATTGTGTTGCTTTAGCTGAACTTCTTCACTCGGTCTGGTCAGGCCATGTCGAATGGAACTGTACACGGTCGACTGCGGGCAGTCGATTTTTTTGGTCGAACCAGTGGGGGCACGCTGAGTGCACCCACTGGGTGTAGTCCCCGAGACTACTGTCGAATGTTTTTGATTCGGCTGTAGTCTTAGAAACGCCATCATTGTCTCTTGGTTACTCGGAAGCAACTTATCTTGGATGTCTGTCGACTGATTTTTTGCAGAAATCCTGCGAACTTGTGGCTCGCTACACTGAGTTGGAGAACAAACAGATCCAGCTGAACCTTGACTTGAAGCTTGCTCAGGAGAACTTGCAGAAGGCGAGGGACGAAGCAAAAGGTATGGCTGGTGAGCTTTTGTCGACTGTCCTTTCTTTCTGGCCGTCCTCGATGTTGATCTCACTTGCTGTTTCGCAGACAAAATGGAGGAGGCTCTGAAGAAGAAGGATCAAGACCTTGCCGAAGCGCAGAAGGAGGCCCTGAACAAAACGAAGCTTGCTGAAGAAAAACTGGCTTCAGTCGGTACTCTTGAAAAGGAAAACTCCAGGCTGAAAACTGCTCTCGACGCGGCTAATCAAGAGGTCAGCCGTCTGAAGAATGGCAATATAGCTCTGAATGACAAGGCAAGTGAACTGGCGGGGAAGAGGAACGATCTGGAGGCTTATCTCGGTGGACTCGCCAAGAAGCTGTTCGTCATGCTCGAGGGTAATTACTCCGGCCCGACTGACTTGCAGTTACCAAACCTGCGTAGAGCCACTGACTTATCCTTGAATTGTGTTTACAGAATTCTGCCAGAACTTCGAAGAGGAGACCAGTCGAGTGGAGACAGACTTGGACCCCATCAATTCTCTAGTGAAGGACGAGGCTGCTATGAACGTGCTCCGACTGGAATCTCGTGTTGCCGGCGTTGTTGACTATCTTGCTCGGTTGAAGGTTGCGATGTCGCGGATCGACACGTCGCTCTGGCCTAGGACGACGCTTCAGAATGACCTCGAGTCCCTGATGACTCGACTGAATGAAGTCCCAGGTCGAGTGGCGGAATGGAAGAAATCTTCTGCTAGATGTGGCGCTGACGTCGCTCTGTCTCTGGTCCGCGTCCACTGCAAGGAGGCGCGAGAAGAAAAGTTGGCCGCCATCCAAGTTGCCAATACCAGGAAGCACAACTTTCAAGACTTCATGGAGACTTTCATTGCTGCTGCCACTCGCATTGCAGACGGGATCGACTTGGACGAGTTCGTCGCCCCTTCCAGTCCTCCGCCTGAGGAATAAAAACTTTTATGCTTCACTTTAAATTTGCCTCGGAATGCCGAGTGGATTTTGTAACCGTTAAACTCTGTCGAGCTGGAGGCTCGAGTACTTTGATCTGCGGTCTAGGACCTTTGGATCTTATCTGAACTTGATTTATCGTTGAATATCTTCATGAATTATCTGTCGAGTGGAACTTGTTCTTCACTCGAAATAACTTTGTATTTGTGGTGCAGCTCCGAAGGAGAAGGTAGCAGTCGATTTGCACCTCGTCGTCCTTGCGGATTGGGATGTGTTCCGTACTTAGGCGAGCACTGGGCTGCAGCTAAGCCCCCGAGTGGAAGGTCTGCTCTCCACTCGGTAGGATTTTAAAAACTTAGGCGAGTACTGGACTGCAGCTAAGCCCCCGAGTGGGAGGTCTGCTCTCCACTCGGTAGGATTTTTTCAAACTTAGGCGAGTACTGGACTGCAGCTAAGCCCCCGAGTGGGAGGTCTGCTCTCCACTCGGTAGGATTTTTTCAAACTTAGGCGAGTACTGGACTGCAGCTAAGCCCCCGAGTGGGAGGTCTGCTCTCCACTCGGTAGGATTTTTTCAAACTTAGGCGAGTACTGGACTGCAGCTAAGCCCCCGAGTGGGAGGTCTGCTCTCCACTCGGTAGGATTTTTTCAAACTTAGGCGAGTACTGGACTGCAGCTAAGCCCCGAGTGGGAGGTCTGCTCTCCGCTCGGTAGGATTTTTAAACACTCAGGCGAGCACTGGCTGCAGCTAAGCCTCCGAGTGGGAGTCTGGCTCACCACTTGGTAGGATTTTTTCAAACTTAGGCGAGTACTGGACTGCAGCTAAGCCCCCGAGTGGGAGTCTGCTCTCCACTCGGTAGGATTTTTAAACACTTAGGCGAGCACTGGGCTGCAGCTAAGCCTCCGAGTGGGAGTCTGGCTCACCACTCGGTAGGATTTTTAAATACTTAGGCGAGCACTGGGCTGCAGCTAAGCCTCCGAGTGGGAGTCTGGCTCACCACTCGGTAGGATTTTTAAACACTTAGGCGAGCACTGGGCTGCAGCTAAGCCTCCGAGTGGGAGTCTGGCTCGCCACTCGGTAGGATTTTTAAACACTTAGGCGAGCACTGGGCTGCAGCTAAGCCTCCGAGTGGGAGCCTGGCTCACCACTCGGTAGGATTTTTAAACACTTAGGCGAGCACTGGGCTGCAGCTAAGCCTCCGAGTGGGAGTCTGGCTCACCACTCGGTAGGATTTTTAAACACTTAGGCGAGCACTGGGCTGCAGCTAAGCCTTCGAGTGGGAGTCTGGCTCACCACTCGGTAGGATTTTTAAACACTTAGGCGAGCACTGGCTGCAGCTAAGCCTCCGAGTGGGAGTCTGGCTCACCACTCGGTAGGATTTTTTTTACAAACTTAGGCGAAACGGATTCGCAGCTAAGCCACCCACTGGGGGATTTCACACGCAAACAAAAGTGACAACAATTATAGGAAAAATTGTAACACTCTTGTCTTTGATAAATAGACTACAAAAGTTTTTCTTATTACATCTCATCCGAGTGAGAATTCAAGTGTAAAAGGGGCGGAGCAGTTCTGCATTCCAAGCTCGTGGCTCATCGATCTGGCGATCGACATTGTAAAGGTGATACGCTCCATTGTGGAGGACTCTGGTGACGATGAAGGGACCTTCCCAAGTAGGAGCGAGCTTGTGTGGTTTCTGTTGATCCACTCAGAGGACCAAATCCCCTTCTTGGAAGGCTCGACTCTTCACATTTCTGGCATGGAATCGATGCAAGTCTTGCTGATAAATGGTCGATCGGATCATAGCCATTTCTCTTTCTTCTTCCAGGAGGTCGACTGCGTCTTGCCAGGCTTGTTCTGCTTCATCTTCAGTATAAAGCTCGACTCGGGGTGCATTGTGAAGTAGATCACTCGGCAGGACTGCTTCCGCTCCGTAAACCAGAAAGAACGGAGTTCTTCCAGTCGACCAATTCGGGGTGGTCCTCAATCCCCACAGAACTGACGGAAGCTCGTCGACCCAAGCGCCTGTTGCGCGCTTGAGATCACGCATCAGCTGAGGCTTTAGTCCTTTGAGAATCAGACCATTTGCCCTTTCTGCTTGTCCATTCAAATAGGGGTGGGCGACCGATGCGTAGTCGACTCGTGTGCCTTGAGAGGCGCAAAAAGCTCTGAACTTGTCTGAATCAAAGTTTGACCCATTGTCGGTGATGATGCTATGCGGGACTCCATATCTGAATGTTAACTCCCTGACGAAACTGATAGCAGTGCAAGCATCAAGATTCTTGATAGGCTTAGCTTCAATCCATTTGGTAAACTTATCGACTGCCACAAGCACATGTGTGAAACCTCTCCTGACTGTTCTCAATGGGCCAACCATGTCCAGTCCCCAAACAGCGAAGGGCTAGACGAGTGGAATGGTCTTCAGGGCTGATGCAGGCTTGTGCGACATGTTGGAGTAGAACTGGCACCCTTCACACTTGTCGACTATCTCTTTTGCCATTTCATTCGCTCTTGGCCAGTAAAATCCCGCTTGGTATGCTTTAGCCGCAATGGTCCGAGAGGACGCATGATGACCACAGGTCCCCGAGTGGATATCATCAAGGATTATCTGACCTTCTTCTGGTGTTATACACTTCTGGCCGACTCCAGTCGCGCTTTCTCTATACAACTGTCCCTTTATGACTGTAAAGGCCTTGGATCGACGGACGATCTGTCGAGCCTCTTCTTTGTCCTCCGGGAGTTCCTTTCTCAGGATATACGCAATGTATGGTATCGTCCAGTCGGGGGTGATTGCCAAAACTTCCATGATTAGGTCGACCACTGCCGGAATTTCAACTTCAGTCGGATCTGTGGCACTCTTTGGCTGCGGGGCTTCATCTGTAAAAGGATCTTCTTGGACTGATGGCGAGTCGATGTGTTCCAAAAACACATTGCTGGGGATGGCTTGTCTCTTGGAGCCTATCTTTGCCAAATCATCAGCCGCTTGATTTTTCAGTCGGGGGATGTGATGAAGCTCTAACCCCTCGAATTTCTTCTCTAACTTTCTCACGGCATTGCAATAACCAGTCATAGCTGGACTTCTGACGTACCACTCCTTCATCACCTGATTAACCACCAAATCTGAGTCGCCATAGACCATGAGGCGACGGACGCCGAGTGAAATGGCCATGCGCAACCCATACAAAAGTGCTTCATATTCTACTTCGTTATTGGAGGAATCGAAGTGAATCTGGAGAACATATCTGAGCTTATCTCCTCGGGGGGAAACCAATACTACCCCAGCACCGGGTCTATTCTCATCATATCAATATCCATCACTTTAATCTTGCTTTGCTTTTTTACTTTGCCTTTGCTTTTTACTTTGCATCTCTATACCAAAAATACCAAAAATATTATATCTATCAGATCTCACTCTCGTAAGTGACCGCGAAGGGATTGACAACCCCTAATCGCATTGGTTGCGAGTAGCTATCGTTTTGTGCAGGTACGAGGGACTTGAGCGTGGCCTCCTACTGGATTGATACCTTGGTTCTCAAAAACGGAGGGAAATACTTACGCTACTCTGCTACATCATCCCTTCCTCTTCAGGGAAATCCAACGCAAGCTCAAGAGGTAGCATGCAACCATAGGACTGAACGGCAAACTCAAAGGGGAACTCCTTGCTGAAGTCCATATCTAGTAGGCTCACCCCTCGGATCGCCATTGGAGTCTCCTCGAGTGAACGAGTGTGTAGGCGGCGGCAGCAGTTCGTTTTCCAGCTCTTGGGGAACTGGATTCAACAGTAAGCTGAGTGTATACAGGCGACAACAGTTACTACCCCTCCCTCGTCCGCTGCACGCCCGGCAGAAGATGCACCCTCGGCCACACGTCGGTTCACAAGCGGGTCTGTATTGGTACTGTAATAACAGGAGTTAGTGGTCACTTTACTTAAATTTAATTAGCTTTAATAGAAATTTGTACTTAAAACAAGCAATGCATTCGCTCGTTCTATCAGTGCCACAGGATCAACATGCACAACAATTAGAATTATTATTCTCAGAACACACACGATCATCACATTTGTCACACTTCCATAAAAGATAATACTACCAAGTTTGAACTGTTTGTTATGTTTGTTGTCCTCTGCATCATCATGCCGTGTTTCCCAGCTTACAAGATTCAGAACCAACAAATAAGATCCAAATAATAAGTACAACAAAGATGCCTACACATCTCATTGATTCCCAGCTTGCAAGATTCAGAACCAACAAATAAGATCCAAATAATAAGTACAACAAAGATGCCTACACATCTCACTGATTCCTAGCTTGCAAGATTCAGAACCAACCAATTAGAGCCTTTTGATAAAGTGAATATCGGGATTAAATCCAACTTGGCTAGCCATGTCATACAATCGAAGAACTTGACGAATGCTCTTGACCGTCACAACATCTGTAGTTGAGTATTCCTGTTTGCACAACATGATTGCATAGCACAAACAATGAGACAGGAGTGCATGATTTCGCTTTAATAGCGGCCTCCTTGAACTCAACCTCCAGCTCTACTTGGATGAGGTCTGCCTGGAGTTCCATGATTCAATTCATGCGCCTTTTTCTGCAGTTCACCTGAAATGAAGCGAAGATTGCATCATTCAGCTAGCAAGAAGTACTTGCTCTTGTGAGCTGGCAGGTTCTTCTTTAGTAGTTGCACTAAAATTGAGGAACATTAAGGTTGGCTGTCCGGCTCATGTAAGGTGCATCTATAATTTTCTTATCCTTTTGTGCAGTTCCACTAAAATAAAGTGCCATTGTGGTGACAGTGACGGCTCCATCTTGCAAAGGCTAATAAAATGTTGCACGAGATTACTAACAGAACCTGACGGAGATTTTGGAAACTCCAATCACCATTTTGTGCAGTTCCACCAAAATTGAGAGATGTTGCCCATGTGACATTCTAGTTGAACTGCACAAGACACTCATTCCAAAAAAAGTGTTTTCTGCAGTTCACCAAAAGGTCACAATAGCAACGAGGTGAAATGGATATCCCTATCTGCACAAAAAGATAGAAAGTAAACAGTTGCTGGTCAATAAGAATATACGAAACATATACAAAATGAAAAGAAGCATCTTAATTATGTTCATGGCAATCACGCAAGGACAATAGAAATTTTAAAATGTCAGCGATGCTTCATGTTACCAGAAGCATTGCGATCAACAATGAGATTCCTCAAATATGGGATTACTTTAATGGTGGCATTGCTTGTTTACCAGACATAGTAAATCAACAACAGCTAAAGAGTTGGTTTAAGGGCATGGGACCGTGGGGACACCAGGACACTCAGCAGCATAAAGGAGCAACTTACTTATCATACTGGGGAAAATAGCAGGAGTGCCATTGTACTATGTGAGGGCAGCAAATCTAATCCTAGAGACCTTTTACTATGTGAGGGCAGCAAATCTAATCCTGGAGACCTTTTACTATGTGAGGGCAGCAAATCTAATCCTGAGACCTTTTACTATGTGAGGGCAGCAAATCTAATCCTGGAGACCTTTTACTATGTGATGGCAGCAAATCTAATCCTGGACATACTCTGTTGACTTGTCCACCAGCCGCCACTTTCTATCCTTTTTTCAACCAATAATAGATCTGTTCCTTATCCAGTTTATACTGTGTTTTCCCATTATTTCCCTTTTCAACCAAGAGACCGGTTGGGTATCCGGTCTCTACTACTTTTACCATATGATTTCCTCTTTGAATCAAGTCCTAGATTCATGCTACAACTTTCCCCCCTTTCTATGTTGTTTGAACAAAGCCCTAGATTCGAATGCATGAAGTAGCTTTACCTCTAATAATACTAAAAATTTGTCGCTGATGGGAGTAGAAAAAGATGCACATGCAGACACATGGGGAGCTGGGGCAGTAGAGCAAGGCCGCTTTCGAAGAACTTATACCTGAGGGTCGCCGGGATGTCGGCATCGGCAGGTCGGATCTGCGGACAATACGGCAGGGAGGAAGAAGGGTCGGAGGACCTCTCGAGCCGGCCATGTGTCGGAGAGAACGTCACGGGCAGAGGATCGGGCCCCTCCGGCAGCTGTGGGTTTCCTCCCTCGGCGGCGATGACCGCGTGAACGTTGCACCTTTTAGTCCTCTACACACACCGGCTGAAGGGATCCAACCGGATCTGTGACCAGCGGTAAGCAGAGAGAAAATGTCGCTATCGCTGTCTTGTTTATATCTGGAGAGGATGAGAGAATGAAGAGAGCAACCCTAGTAAAGCAAGCGCTCAGGCCCCTGCGTCCATATATAGTGGAGTGATTATCTTTTTTCTCTCCACAACAAGCATTTCAATTTGTGTACGTGGCATTAAAGAAAAGATACTCTCTATTTAAGGTGACTACTGTACGACTCCTACTTACTACTAGTGGTACTACAGTATTGTTCACTTGTGCTCCCCGCCCCTCCATTCATTCAACAACCCCACGGGTGAATAAACATACAGTAAGTACTGTATTTATATAGAACGAACAAGCTTGAACTGTTTCACGTAGTTAAAAGTTGAGGGTGGGGCTTTTCCCGGGCAGTACGCGCGGCAGTTTTCGGGTAGGGCTAGAAGACTATTTTTTTTAAACTTCGAGATGGCCACATAGCATGGAGCCGACCCCAACGATTTTAAGCTTATAGGCACGGTACACGCTATCCTAGACTACTATACACATGAAACTGCCACACGAGCGTCCGGGCTGCGCTTGGCTCTTCGCCTCTTCGGGAAGTTGAACAATGATGGAATACTACTGCACTGGAGGAGTACTACAGTACGCTTCTGGCCATCTAACACCGATTGAACTGCTGCATGTCCACCGTGTGCGGGAGGGAGAGCGTGTAGCGAAAGCTTCTCCTAGTCTTGCCAGCCACCACGCTCATGGGCGAGGGAGGGACGCTCCTGCCTTTGCGTGTATGACAGGTGGGCCCTACAGGTGTGTGGCCAACCTGTCATACAGCCAAAGGCATGTGCAGTTAAGTCCGCGCAGGAGAGGATAATCAAACTTCTCGTTGATGTACGAGTTGACGCGACACATCAAAGCACTGCACTCGATATATTTCAATAATTTGCGTGTGTGACTCCCAGATGCAGAGGCCGGGGGTCATCATCCTCCTTTTCAAGAAAAAATAGTTGCGTGTGTGAGAGGACGAGTGTGTGCATGCACCTCTTCTCTTCCTGTATAACGTACTACTAAACTCAGAGTACAAGTTTTTATGGGTGGCACGATGGTGCGTGCGAGAAGTCATGAGAGATAGGTTTAATGCATTAATTGCAATGCATGCATGCATAAAGTACATGCATTGGTCAATTTTCTCTTAATACTTCCATGCAATGATTTAATGCACCTTGGAATCTGAACATGTGTTGGGGACAACCAAATTGAGCCTTATAAAATGGAAAAACTAAAATTTTGAGATAAGCCCTATAAAACCGGAAAGGAGGGAGTAGAAAAAGAAGTACTCCATCCGGGAATAGTGCCGCACTTCGAAACTACAACCGTCAATAAATTTTGAGCTTGCGTCTCGTCACATTCCAAATTAATCCACGCTATATTGAACTGCAAACCTATTCACACCAATCACAACCTAAACGGTTTCCCACTTAGGAGCGTATTAGTACTCCGTTATAAATACTAGTATGCCAAGATGACTGCACATTCCTCCTCAACTCATCATCCACAAAAACAAACAAGTCATTCAACATCCTTCCCTTGCGTCTGCCATGGCCAGCGTGAGTTCTGGGTCGAGAGATTGCCACCAGGGAGAGGCGAGCATGGAAGCAGAAGCATGAGAGATGTCCCGCCTCGCTGCGAGAGCAGCCGACATGTCCCGCCGCGCGGAAGTAGCAGCACAGAGGTCCCGCCGTGCCGCTGAAGCAGCACGGAGGTCCCGCCGCGCCGTCAATGCAGCAGACTGGTCCGGCCGCGCTGCGGAAGTAGCAGAGATGTCCCGCCGCGCCACGAATGCAGTAGAGATGACCCGCTGCACCGCGGCGGCCTGGGAAAATTTCTCGCGGGCACGTGATGACTGTTACAGGCGCATGCATGCGATCGTCCATAGCCATACGGATCAGATCTCCCACTCGGCAAGGTTGCAGGATGACATGATAGCCTCGTTTGAACAGGCTACCGGCGTCATCCGGCAACTAAGGGAGGGCAATGAGAGGCTCCGGGCCGAGCGCGACCTGCTGAGGGAGAAGATCGTCCGAAGTGCAGACCTGCAGGAGGAGACTAGTGCCTTGTTGAAGAAACTTATGGACGAGAATATCATGCTCCGCAACGAGCGCCAAAGGCTGGTGGAGGAATCCATGGATGTTCTCAAGCAGCATCTTGAGGACATGAAAGAGCTCATTCCCGCTCGCCGCGGAGACTAGTTTCCTGGTTTCTTTTGATGTAATAATCGGTTTAGGATGTGGATTGTGTCGTCGGTTGTGAAATGTTGGCTTCTAGCGCGGATGTTTGGCCTTTGTTGGCCTCTTGGGATGTTGAGATTTCAATCTGGTAGCTTTTAGCCCTTCGTGTTAGGATGGAGTTGTGCTGAACTTCTTGTGAATTGTGGTTGTTTTCAGTAATGAAAATCGGAAGGGGGCAAGCCCTTCTTTGATAAAAAAAATATAATCGTCCTTATATATTCATCAATCTTGCTATAAGTTGCAGTAGATGCTATATAGGTCCGTCGGATCTTACATCAAGATCCGTGCTTTCAGATTTTCTTTTTTCTCTCTTAAATCTCAGTCGAGTGAGACATAGCCACGCCATTAAACAGAGGCTCGGGCGCCATTAATGGAGACCTTGGGAGAGAGGTGGACGGCAGATGGAGGTCAAAGGGCTCTCCTCCCGATAAGCACGCGCAGGGGTCTGATCGCACACCTCTCGTACTCAAATAGCTACCCTGCATGTCACCTCCTAGCTAATAAAAAAGGGGACGCATGGCGGCACATAAATGGTACTAGTAAGTAGAACGCCAGCGGTTTCAATAATACTTGTGTTTCCGATTGTAACATGACAACACTTCTTCCAAAATGACTTTGTTGATTGTTAATGTGTGCGCCTTCGCAAATCGGACTACAAATTTACCACAACATGTTGGTGCCATGTCATGGCACCAAGCCAAGTTTCATTATTTTCATGCGTGTTTTGGATTTACAGGAATTAAAAAACTAAGTTTCTCAATGTTTCCAACCCAGCCACGACGCCCAGAATTTTGAATTTCATTCCCATTTCTTGCATGGAACCTAGAAATTTACCCGAGGACACACATGTGATTTTTCAACCAAGTTTGGTGCACTGGAACATGTGCTTGTATTTCAAATTTGAATTTTGCACACAAAGGTGACACGTTCCCTCCCAGAACCACGAGCCTTCTTGAGAGAAGCTCCGATTTGCAAGAAGCTTATACCAAAATTTGTTCCTATTCGGCCAATTTTTTTACCACGGCATGGTACTACCATGACATGACACCATGCCAAGTTTCATGATTTTAAAACCAAGTTTCTCAATGTTATCGACCGAGCCACGATGCCCAGATGTGTGAATTTTATTCTCATTTTTCACTAGTAGAAAATAGGGCTTTGGTCCAGGCCGGGTAACCCCATTAGTCCCAGTTCAGTCCAGAACCGGGACCAATGGGGGCATTGGTCCCGGTTCGTGAGCCCAGGGGGCCGGCCGGGCCACGTGGGCCATTGGTCCCGGTTCGTCTGGACCTTTTGGTCCCGGTTGGTGGGACGAACCGGGACCAATGGGCCTCACTCCTGGCCCACCACCATTGGTCCCGGTTGGTGGCTTGAACCGGGACCAAAGGCTCCCCTTTAGTCCCGGTTCATGCCACCAACCGGGACCAATGAGGTGCCTATATATACCCGCTCGCGCAAGAGCAGAGCACAGTGCTCTGTTTTTTCTGGTCGAGGGGAGAGGGCTTTGTGGTGCTCTAGCTCACCTCCTATGCACATGAGGTGTTCGATGGAATGCCCGAGCCACACTACTTAAGCTTTATCCTCTCGAAGCTCGACCTCCAAGCTCCATTTTCCTCGAGATTTGTCTAGATTTAGCGGTCCGTCACGCCCCGTCCCGTCTTCACCGCCGTCGATCACCCGCGCCGATCTCATCACCGACACCACCGTGGTGAGCCTCTTGTTCTTATCTTCTTTCTGAAAGGAAAAATATTCTTACTTGTATGTTTAGATAGATACTTGTATCATTTTCTTACATTTATTATTGCATCTTATATAGTGCGATGGTTTTGGTATCCGCCCCCGTCGGCCCTCGTCCTGTCTATGATTCGGATGTGGTATGTATATTATCTTTATAACTATTGGTTCATTTATTGTTTATGAAAATTATGCCGACCAACGTGACATAGATTTTATTTATCTAGGATGTATGTGAATCGGAAATGCCAACCGACCCTATTGTCGAGAGGTTAAATTTAGTTGAAGAAGAAAACAATTTGTTGAAGGAAAAAATAAAAAAAATTGAGGAGGAGAAGATGATATTGGAGTTGCATGTTGCGGATGTCGTCGATGATCACAAGATCAAGATGGATGCAATGCGCTTGAAGATTAGAAAGATTAGAAAATATGCCATTCATACCGAGGCTTGGTATCATTATGCCGTTGGATCAATTGTTACCTTGGTTGCGATTATGATCGCATTTGTTTTCGCATTGAAATGTTTTACATAGTTTCAATGTATGGTTTAATTAATTAGATGCTCTGGAGAGCTATATGTTGTTAGATGAGAACTATGTATGCACTTTGGTTTTAATGTGATGATGAACTTCTATTAATTTGGACACTTAATTATATATAATGCATGTAGATGAACCGGCAATGGATGTACGGTGCCAGACACACCCGCGAGTACATTAAGGGCGTGCATGAGTTTCTCGATGCAGCTGAGGCAAACAAGTAGAATGGTTTTATGTGTTGTCCATGCACTGAATGTGGGAATACAAGGTCTTACTCTAACCGAAAAATCCTTCACTCCCACCTGCTTTACAAGGGTTTCATGCCACACTATAATGTTTGGACGAGGCACGGAGAAATAGGGGTTATGATGGAAGACGGCGAAGAAGAAGAGTACGGTGACAACTATGTGCCCCCTGAATACGGTGATGCTGCAACGGGGGGATCTGGTGAAGATCAAGAGGAACCAGACGATGTGCCCAATGATGCTGCCACGGGTGAAGCTGCTGAAGATCAAGAGGAACCAGACGATGTGCCCGATGATGATGATCTCCGCCGGGTCATTATCGATGCAAGGACGCAATGCATTAGTCAAAAGGAGAAGCTGAAGTTCGATCGCATGTTAGAGGATCACAAAAAAGGGTTATACCCCAATTGCGAAGATGGCAACACAAAGCTCGGTACCGTACTGGAATTGCTGCATTGGAAGGCAGAGAATGCTGTGGCTGACAAAGGATTTGAGAAGCTACTGAAAATATTGAAGAAGAAGCTTCCAAAGGAAAACGAATTGCCCGACAGTACATACGCAGCAAAGAAGGTCGTATGCCCTCTAGGATTGGAGGTGGAGAAGATACATGCATGCCCTAATGACTGCATCCTCTACCGCGGTGCATACAAGGATCTGAACGCATGCCCGGTATGTGGTGCATTGCGGTATAAGATCAGACGAGATGACCCTGGTGATGTTGACGGCGAGCCCCTCAGGAAGAGGGTTCCTGCGAAGGTGATGTGGTATGCTCCTATAATACCACGGTTGAAACGTCTGTTCAGAAACGAAGAGCATGCCAAGTTGATGCGATGGCACAGTGAGAACCGAAAGAAAGATGGGAAGTTGAGAGCACCCGATGACGGGTCGCAGTGGAGAAAAATCGAGAGAAAGTACTGGGATGAGTTTGCAAAGGACCCAAGGAATGTATGGTTTGCTTTAAGCGCGGATGGCATTAATCCTTTCGGGGAGCAGAGCAGCAATCACAACACCTGGCCCGTGACTCTATGTATGTATAACCTTCCTCCTTGGATGTGCATGAAGCGGAAGTTCATTATGATGCCAGTTCTCATCCAAGGCCCTAAGCAACCCGGCAACGAAATTGATGTGTACCTAAGGCCATTAGTTGAAGAACTTTTACAGCTGTGGAATGGAAACGGTGTACGTACGTGGGATGAGCACACACAGGAGGAATTTAACCTTAAGGCGTTGCTGTTCGTGACCATCAACGATTGGCCCGCTCTCAGTAACCTTTCAGGACAGACAAACAAAGGATACCACGCATGCACGCACTGTTTAGATGACACTGAAAGTATATACCTGGACAAATGCAGGAAGAATGTGTACCTGGGCCATCGTCAATTTCTTCCGACCAACCATCAATGTCGAAAGAAAGGCAAGCATTTCAAAGGCGAGGCAGATCACCGGAAGAAGCCCGCCATGCGCACCGGTGATCACGTGCTTGCTATGGTCAATGATTTACACTACGTAATCTTTGGAAAGGGTCCCGGTGGACTAGCTGTTCCGAATGACGCTGAGGGACACGCACCCATGTGGAAGAAGAAATCTATATTTTGGGACCTACCCTACTAGAAAGACCTAGAGGTCCGCTCCTCAATCGACGTGATGCACATGATGAAGAACCTTTGCGTGAACCTCTATTCTTTCTTCTCCTCTTTTTATTCTTATTCTTCCTCTTCTTTTTTTTTATCAGGAACGAGGGCATGTTGAGAGTGTCGTCGAGCGGTCGAGGGTCGGGAAACTAGGGCTTACCTGAAGAAGGAGAAGAAGAGAAGAGGAAGAAGAGGAGAAAAAAAATAAAAGGAAAAAAGAGGAAGAAGAAGAAAAAAAGAGGAGAAGAAGAAGGAATAGAGGAGAAGACTTTGTCAGTTCTTCTTCTCCTCTACCTATTCCTTTCTTCTTCTCCTCTTTCTTCTTCTTCTTCTTCTTCTTCTTAATTTTTATCGGGGGTTCAAGGGTTCGAGTGGTCGAGGATCGCCGAGGGGTCGAGAGAGGTTTCCTAGTGTCAAAGTATTGAAGAAATCCATGCCTTCATCATTAGCCGGAAGTAACCAGGGCATGTTGGTACGAAGTTCTGCAAAGTTGTTCTGGAATGGAGTCCCGGATAGAATAATTCGCCTTTTGGTACGAATTCAGCAAAGGCCTTCCAAATAGCGATATTCGGAAGGCTCTTGCTGAACTTTGTACCAAAAAGCGAATTATCCTATCTGGGACTCCATTCCAGAACGACTTTGAAGAGCTTCGTACCATCATGCACATGTTACTTTCGCCTAATGATGAAGACATGGTTTTGTTGAATCCTTTGACACTACGCAACCTCCCGACGCCTCGGCGATCCTCTCGAACATGAGAGGAAGTAGAGGGTCGTCTAGGGGTCGAGGGTTCCAGGGTCGTCGAGGGTTCGAGGGGTTGAGGATCGCCGAGGGGTCGAGAGAGGTTTCCTAGTGTCAAAGTATTGAAGAAATCCATGCCTTCATCATTAGCCGGAAGTAACCAGGGCATGTTCGTACGAAGTTCTGCAAAGTTGTTCTAGAATGGAGTCCCGGATACAATAATCCGCCTTTTGATACGAATTCAGCAAAGGCCTTCCAAATAGCGATATTCGGAAGGCTCTTGCTCAACTTTGTACCAAAAAGCGAATTATCCTATCTGGGATTCCGTTCTAGAACAACTTTGAAGAGCTTCATACCATCATGCACATGTTACTTTCGCCTAATGATGAAGACATGGTTTTGTTGAATCCTTTGACACTACGCAACCTCCCGACCCCTCGGCGATCCTCTCGAACATGAGAGGAAGAAGAGGATAAAAAAGAAGAGGAAGAAGAAAAAAAAAGAGGAGAAGAAAGAATATAGGAGTTCTTTCCAGACAGAGAGAACGACGAGATCACAATGGCCCTCGGGAATCCTGAGCACCGTGGACGGACACGAGGCATGCCAGGCTCCATTCCGTGGAAGGTTGGGTTTCCGGACGCAGGCAGTTACAAATCCCATGAGAGGAGGAAAAAAGTGCAGCAGACCCAAATGCAGGCGCTGCAAGCAAGGGTAGACGCGATAGAGGAACGAGAAGCAAATTGCAGCAAACGTACTGCCGAAGCCTCCCCCGAAGCTACCCCGCCATCTCAGTGCAGAAGCAATGTGGCTTCCACTGAGCGGCTTCAGCCGGAGCATGCCTTGACGGCTCCTGCCAGCTATCCCGTGGATGCTATAACGGAGTCTCAAAATTTCCACCTTATGACGCAATGGATGAATTTGAAGGTCAAGGCGGTTTTTGGCTCTGTTTATCCTACTGAACCCGGCGCAACTTTTCATTGCCGGCCGATTCCAGAAGGATATGCTAGGGTGATGGTGCATGAGATAATGGAGGGATTTGAGGACCTTCAGCTTGACCACCCTACCGGTGAAGGGGAGACTCGGCTGGGGTCTGCTCTGAAGACTCCATGCCTATGGCGGAAGGAGCTCATCAACCTTCCGAACTGGACGCCTCCGCCTCCTCCTCCTCCTCCGGCAAGTCAGGGCACTCCGCCTCCTCCACCGCCTCCTCCTCCGGCGAGTGACGATCAGGGCCCTCGGCCAACTCCTTCTCCGGCGCGTGGCGGCACTCCGCCTCCTTCTCCGCCTGCGCCGACGCGCCCGAGCAGCCAGCCTCCTCCTTCTCTGCCTCGTCAGCAAGGGCGGAAGAGACCTGCCGCCGCTCCAGCTGCTCCGGCGCGTCGTAGTCCTTCTCCTCCGCCTCTTAAGGAAGTAAAGAAGACAACCGCTCCGTCTGCTCGGTCGGCGTCTAGCAGTACAACCAGAGGCAGGAGGACATACAGATTCGGTCCTTCTCTGAAGACTCCAGAGAAGTTACCATATGAGAGGACCCCGAGGAGAACGCCAAGATCGCGCGAACCGAAGTGGATGACTGGTTTCAAGGGTTGAGAGCAAAGAGACATCCACCTCCGGAGGAGAAGGTAGATCCGGTGAAAGTGAAGCGCACTCTGGCTGCCCTGACAAAACCACCAAAGTCTCCGCCGAAAGGAAACTATGAGCGCATTATTGGAAAGGAATTTGCCGAAGCGGAGCGGTCGGGAAGTACTGTCAGTGATCAAAGGCTGAAAGAACGACGAGCTGGGAAACAAATTGCCCAGCTCGGCGAACAAGCGAAGCAATCGTGCCCCCCGCTCAAGGTGCCTAGCCACAATGTCGCTAATGATCCGAGGATGGTGCCCGGTTATAGCAATCTTGCAGATTACCTGCCCGACGAAGTACATTATGAACCCATGGACATGCAGATACAAAGATACGAGTACGGGAAGCCTCTCGTCAAAGATGAAAGATCTCTATCAACGATGATGCGAAGATTGCATGATTGGTACTTGAAAATCTGCAGAGACTCTGGGGGGAGGAGTACTTTGTATGTGAAAGTTAAAAAGGAGCATGACCTCGTTGGAATTGATCTATTGCCTGTTCCATTTGAGGAGTTCTATCACTTTTTCAATCAATTGGCCCTCGGTAAAACAACGGTTGCCTGCTACTGTCTGTAAGTAGTACTACTTCTGTCATTAAGTTTCTCTATATAGCTTAGCTCTTTCATTGCGTGTATTTATAATCATCCTCACTATATTATGCAGATTGAAGATCGCCGAATTGAAGAAAAGACAAGTCGGTGATATTGGGTTCATTAACACATATCTCATAGATGCAACTCAGGTTAAATTTCATGCCACAGCTACCGAGGCCAACTTGCTACGATCGTTCGTAATAAATGAAAACAAAGATATAATACTCTTTCCTTACAACTTCAAGTGAGTGTTACTGTCTTGTGCGTATTCGGTTTCCCTTATATATTAGTCAAGGTTATATTAATGTAATTGATGAGTTATGCATGCGTGTGCAGTTTCCACTATATTCTCCTAGAGATTAAGCTTGAGCAGGGACTAGTAACCGTCTTAGACTCAAGACGAAAAGATCCCCAGGACTATGCAGACATGACTCAAATACTCGAGAAGTAAGTTAAATCGATCATTATCCACCATATCAGCAACTTTGTTCATTTCCTGATATATCAAGTAATTGTTTTCTTTGTCCGGCAGGGTTTGGAGAAAATTCACCAGAAAAGCTCCGGGACTGCCGAAGGAGCTGCAATTTAGACATCCGAAAGTAAGTACTATAGTAGCATTTTAAGCGCATCTACTAGCTTAGTCATTCAAGTGCTAGTTTCATCAATACCATTTGGCATTCTTGCTTATCAGTTTGATTAACCTCTATTTCTTGTAAAGTGGTTGTGGCAGGAACAAGGGAATGATTTCTGTGGATACTATGTTTGCGAGTCCATCCGCCACACGACCTGTGAACGGGGCTACACTGAAGAACAATATGAAGTACGTAAATAACAACGTTCACAATTTTATTTTATTACCATCATTTGTGTTGAGTTTCATTCATTCATATATATATGTATTGACCCCCTTCTTTAAATTAGATGTTTCAGAAGCGGGATGAACTCCTAGCACCAGCTCGCATGCGAGCAATTCAAGAGGAATTGGCGGCATTCTTTCTTGACCACGTGATCCCTGAAGATGGAGAATTCTATGTGGACCCTGAGTCCGTATGATTATATTTGTAAGAGATAATTATTGTATATATGTAGCTGGTAGTGTCAGATAGATATACGAGAACTTGTTGTTCGACCAATCTCTCAGAGAAGGAGAGGTGGTCGATATCACTTCTCTCTGTATGCATATATGTTCATGACGATCTTCTGTTTCCTTCGTTTGCTTACTAGCTAGCCAGCGTGTCTAGTCCTCTCTATACATATGTATAGTACGTAGCGTCGACCAAGCACGGACATAAGAGAGGACACTTCTATCTATTAATTATAGCTAGCTAACACAATATATGAAACACCTAAATTAACCCCCCAAAACCCCCAAACCCCCCCCCCTTCAAAAAAAAACAAAAACCCCAGCCACAGAAATGCTGACGCGTGGATGCCTATTGGTCCCGGTTGGTGCCACCAACCGGGACCAAAGGGTCTCCTGCCTGGGCTCTGCGCACTGCCCACGTGGAGGCCCATCAGTCCCGGTTCTGGATTGAACCGGGACTAAAGGGTCGGGGCATTAGTACCGACACTTTAGTCCCGGTTCAGGAACCGGGACTAAAGGCCCTTACGAACCGGGACTATAGGCCCTTTTTCTACCAGTGTTTGCATGGGACCTACTCCCTCCTTCCATCCATATAGGGCCTAATGTGTTTTTCAAGATAGCCTTTGACTATTGACAAGATTAATAGCACATGAGATGTATACTATGCGAATTATATTATTGGAAGCTCTTTTGACATACAAAATTGAAGGTATGCTTTGTGTAAGTTGCATGTCATGTATTATTGCTCTAATGTTTGGTCAAAGATAGCCTCGAAAAACGCATTAGGACCTATATGCATGAGAGGAGTTGACTTCGAGAGAACGTGTTTGTTCGAGAGACACCGAGGAAGACTACTATATATCGATGGTGCATGTAGGCGGGAATTAAACTAAGGGATGGTCTTATTGGTTTCGGGGATATAGGGGAAGAGTGAGAGGCGGGGGGGGGGCTAGCTAGAAGGATATTGTTAAGTGTGATTGTGTGTTTTACCCATCTAGGCGGAAGTGATGTGCACAAAAGAGGAGAACGATTTGATGTGGCGTTAGGATTGAGGGTAATTAACTACGTATGGAGACATAGAGACCTTGAACGTGCATGTGTGAGAGGTATACATGTATATGTGGGATGTGTGTGTGTGCACGCGCATGATCGAGATAAAAGAAAGAAGACATAAGTCATAAGATCAACGACATGGGAGAGACGGATCGGTATGACAATATGCATGCATGTGAGAATGCATGGAAGAAATCCCGGCAATTGAGCATGTGTTTTTGTCTTTAAGAGATAGTAGCGTGGGCTGGAGCATGCATCTATGGCGAGCAGAGGGAGTGAGGTGCAACGATTGTGCAAAATAGACCAACCTATAAATGCATATGTATGGAGAGACATATATAGTGTGGGTGATAGGAAGCAAGACTCTGTGCGAGAAAGAAATGTTGATGGAGAAACTACAGATAGATACAGAGATGGAGATGCTAGCTAGAGGGACATCCGCTAGTTTGGGTGTTGGATATGACCGTCGGGTGGTTCAAAGGGTGAAGTTATATATGTGTGTGAGAGGGCACTTGACTGCATGTAGAGAGAAACATATGTAGTATGCGTGATAGGAATCAAGAGTGAGGGCGAGAAAGAAGGTTGATGGAGAAACAGATAAATAGAAAGATAAAGATGCTAGCTAGTGTGCGTTATAGATAGGAGTCGGGTGGATCAGAAGGCTGGGTTATGTGTGTGGGTGTGAGAGAGATAGAGAGAGGGTGCGTGTGAGTCACATACAAACAGATATCAGAGAGAAATTAGATCTAGAGAGACGGAGTTTTGTGTCTGCGAGAGAGAAATATATTTCACAACGAGAGTGATAGCTAGAGAGATATACGAGGGAACGCAAGATATCTCTAGGGAGAGAGGGTGTGTGTGAGCGACATACAAGAGAACAATGGAGAAATATGAGACCCTGGGAGACAGAGTTTGTATTTGTGTGAGAAACAGATATTGATGAGGAAGACTCGTAGGTTCTCATATCTAAGGAGCGAAAGACATCTCTGTATGAGGGGTGTGCGAGTGGCACACATGGGAATAGTAGAGAGAAATGAGACCCCGGGAGACAAAGTTTTGTGTTTGTGTGAGAGAAAGAGATTCCACATGGAGAATCATAGTTAGAGACACATACCAGGGAGGGAGATATACTTAGAGAGAGATAGAGTGATGAAGGTCGAGGGATAGAGCACCGTAAGTGTGTTACAAAGATAAAAGATCATTGCCGACATACAGATAGCACGAGAGATACTTGAGAGACGATGAACGCGTATAGGTCCAGAGAGATAGTCCTATATAAACATGAGTGATAGCTATATGAGACGAATATCTGGATTAAACAGGATTCAAATATTTAAACTAGAGATCACGACATCGATAATATCATAACGCAAATTGGCATATCAAACATGCATATTCATTTGAATTTGGGCCACGTATAATGTTATATAGTTTATCAATATTGGTGATCCATAGATTCTTCAATTACAAACAATGCATGGTTTATATGTAATTAATGTCTAAACGGGATTACACTATATGTTGCGTGTGTGAAACACATTATACATGTTTGAGAAGTAAAAAAAACCCCGCATGAAACACACATTAATTGGAGACAGTTAGTGAGGAATGCATACATTGGATTTCAACATAAAGTGGTTTCAAATATTTGAAAATCCAAATTAATGGATACAACCTTATGGATCTGAGATCATGCCATTTGTAAACCATATTTATGTATAAATGGTGTTGTGCTTTTGAAAGTATATATAAAAAATGATGTATATAGAATGTAATTCCAATTGAAAATGGATCCCGCCCGAAAAAATAGAATACAAACGGGATTCGAATTGAGTTGGCACGGTAAACGTGCACTCTGCAAAATTTGAATGAAGCGGGGAAAGTCGCAGTAACCGCCCGGAACCAAAATCTGCGAGATGGAAATCATTGTTGCCTATCCCTGCCACGCAAAGCCTATATGCTGGATTTCTATATGTTTCGATAGGGGTAGGTTTGTAATTTCACCCAAACGTGACGTAACCGCCTCTCACCCAGATTCATACACGGTGGGCACCAAAACACAGTGTGTCCTCAGCCGAAATCGACTCCCTCCCCGATTCATATTCATACACGGTGGGCGCCAAAAACAAACTCTCGTTGGAAAATATTCGGTGTATGCGAGATTACTGTCCTATCCCCAACCGACTAGTGTTGCTGTGATGTAGTAGAAATTTGAAACGGAGGCTAAGTTTGTAAACTTCCTCGCATTTCAGACAAGCGCACCCTGAATACATGGTTCCCCCCTTCCTCTCTAACTCCCTTTTCCCCATTCGTACTCCGTGGGCGCCAAAACACCCTCTCCATCCCACCCTCCTCCGTCCGCCGCCCCATCCACCGCCATCCTCCACCACCATGTCGGAGCTGATACCCCGACGCCGTTGTCCATTACAAGAGATCGACCTCTCTCATCCACGGCTTCGGACCGAGATCCTTGCATCCCGTCCTCTCGCTTCATCCCCGCCGTCGTCCACCTTGCCGGTGCCGCTCCTACGACGGTCTCATCCACCGCGCCCCGGCGCCGCCGTCTACCCTCCTAGATCTGCTTCCACGCCGCTGACAGCCATCGCTACCGCAGCACCGTCAAATTCTCAGCAGATGCATACATGGCGCCACACCAGAGGCGGTACTCTTTCGTATCTGCTCAACTTATTTATCGCAGCAAGAAAATAGATCGCCACTTCTTTACTCTGATTTCTTGTCTTGGTTGCGAAGTTGCCTTTGTCCGGTTTGCACCTTCAGATCCGCCATGGCACGCTCAACACCATACTCGCAATGCTTATGGTTTTCCCCTTTTATATTCCACACTAGTTAAATCACAGTCGACTAAATTTCAAAATTGGGTCAGTCGATTTTTCAGAGCTCGCCGGAGTTCGCCAGTGCGATCGAAGGGGCTCGGGTGGTTATGGGGCCTCGCCGAACAAAGAAAACTCGACGCGGGTGGGGATTGGGGTGGGGGTGGGGGTGGGGGTGGAGGTGGCGGAGGAACACAGGCGGTGGGGGCCGGTGGTCCGGCCGGCGGCCCGTGCGGTGTTCTGTATGGGATGAATCAGAGACGAGGAAGAAGAAGGGTTAGGAGACGTAGGATCTTCATCCAACCGCCTGAAATGGTCGAGAGACAGCTAGGAGTTGCATTCTTAATGCGCTCTGATTCATCATGTGTGGGCACTACGCAACCAACATTTTATTATCCAAAATCTGCTTGCTCTTCTTTACCATGTTCCTCTTCTGTTCTTCTTTAATATGTACTCTCTCCGTTCCTAAATACAAGTCTTTGCATAGATTCCACCATGGACTACATATGGAGCAAAATGAGTGAATCTACACTCTAAAATGTACCTGGATACATCTGTATGTGATCCATAGTGGAAATCTCTACCAAGACTTATATTTTGGAACGGAGGGAGTATGATAGTAGTACAGTATGTTCCTTGTACTGAAGATGAGCAGGGACATTTGCAGTGTAGAGGTCTATACGGTCGGTTGTGATGGACACTTTGAGCCTCTTTGATTCGTAGGATCTTGTAAACATAGGAATAGGATTTGTAGTGGCCTGCCCACTTGAATCATATAAGAATAGCAAGGAAATGCAGGGAGCCATGTCGCCTTTCAGAGTTACATTGATATTAACAGTAGCGCACCTTCACTTCAAGAGAGCTGGTATCCGAAGCCTTTCTAGCCGTACCGGCAATACTAGCACATATATTCCAGCAAGTTCCACTTTACTGATTTTACTCTGATGCTTAAGGTTTTCTCGTTATATCTACACTATGATCTGTGTAGCTGCTTTGTGTCGCACTAGCAGCAGTCCACTCTTGACGCTAAACACTGCAATGACTTACAAAATTGGCACCAAGGCATTGAGTGCCATTCTGGATGCAATGAAACTCATACGCTCCCCACCTGTTGATTCTTGTTCAGAATATCATCCTAATGACTATTCTAACCTCGAGGAGTCAAAGGCAGATGGCCTGTCCTGTTCACCCATCAAGGCACCTGTTCTAATTTGGCAATATTTTATTGATTGTGGGTATCTTGCATATGTTGCCTTGTATTTCTTCTACTTTGTTGCACTGCCATCTGCTTTGTTTACTCATCATATATGTCGAGGTGCCATGCCCATCCATTATCAATACATATTCCATCTGTCATCATACCATGTTTTTCCACTCAAATGTTGTTCTTGTGCATCAGACATCAAAAAGGAAGAGGGTGATTGCCGAACCTGAAGGAGCACCAGCAAAGTCCTTGAAAAACGTGGTGGTGCCGGAGAAATCAGACAGCACCCCACTTATATTGGTTGTACAACCAGTGACACAAAACGTAGGACCGACTCCAGCAGACTGTACACATACTTCACTAGCCCCACCACACAGGACCTGGACTCCAGCAAAAGGTATACCGATTTCATTTATCATAGCACTAGCTGTACCATAGAAAAATCCCACTCTATCAAAAAGTAGCAAGTCCACTGGACGAAGACCTATCCCAACTGCAAAGGCGGCCAATTCCTGCAGATTGGAACCCCATTTCATTTATTCCCAGTTTAAAAGACAATGCTTTCAATGTTGTTAGGGACTACATGCATATATTCCCATCATGGAAAGATTATTGTGAAGACAAACACCATTTTCACATCTTCCTGTCCAACTTACGTGTAATTGCTATTATTCATGGTTATTATTTTCCTATTTTCTGCTGATTGAACACATGAATGATTTACATTACATTGTTGTAACTAGGCGAGGGTCAATCTGGATAGTCATGACGAGCAAAGTTTGCTTGTGCTTTTCAAGGAAGCATTCCAGCAGTATCGGTGTTACCTGAGGAAATCACACTTTGATGGCAAGTCTATAAATGAATTTCCGGTGAAGTCTCCTGTGCTAAATTTAGAAGACATTGAATGGAAAAACCTTTTTATGCGCTGGTCTCATTCACAGGATGAGGTACTGTCTATGAAATCACATGACAATTTGAACTTCTACTTTTCCGCATGTGCCTTACAGATCTTTTTTACAGGAAATCTGCTCGAAGAAGAATTCCGGTTTGACAAGAATGACAGGATATCGCAAATATGTTGTCCGCTGCTTTGCTCTTGTTAGTACCTGTTGTCCTGTATCACTGTACTTGCATACATACCTGGTTCATTATGTGACAACAGTATGCATGATAGCTTGCTTATCAATTGTTCGCTCCAAATTATCTGATTTGTATGAATGGTTACATTAGTGTAGAATATATCCAATGCCAATTTTTTTAGCTCTGTATTGTTCTTGTAAATACATGCTGTCCTTTATCAGTGTACTTATAATGACATGTAGTTGTTCATGTACCATCACTCTGCAACTTATTTTCTTTTGCCCTCCATTTTCTACACATGATATCTACATTTACTCTTACCATAAGGTTGGTACTGAAAAAGTTTAGTTGTGCATTGCTCTTGGCTGTACCTTTTGTCTGTATCGCTGCACTTACATTTATAGCTACTTGGTTATGTAGCATCACTCTTCATCTTATCTTAAATATTCTCCATTTTTTCGTATATTATCACATCTATATTTACTCTTAACAAAATGTAAAATAAAGGCAATGCTTTTGAAGAAGATTCTGTGGTAAACTTCTTGAATTGCCCCCCCCCCCAGCAGCATGGACAAGGCCTTTATAGAGCCTGTCTTCATCAATAATGTAAGTTTGTCCATCTCAAGCCTTCAAACTTTGTTGTATATATTTGGTTAGGCATGACTGCAAGAGCTGTTTATTTTTTGTGTTTTCATCAAGTTGCTTGTTTAAAGTTTATTATGTAGTTCATAAACAAAAGTTTGTCCTTTCTCAATTTAAGTTTTCAGTTGTACAACCAACTTCCTTCTTCATACCATGTAAATTAAACTATTCAGAGCAAGTGATCTTCTTTTGCACTGCATGTATGCTTCTGTTCTTCATCCGTAATCCAGTGGTGTGGTGAACCTACCCGCTACAGCACAATGTCATATTCTGCAATGTCTTAACTATGAACAATGTCATATCATTCTACTATTATTTAAACCGTCTCTTTATTTGCCAATCTGAAATGGTATAAATTGACATCACACTAACCATTAATACTTATGAGTTCTTGATCTGTAATCCAGTGATGTCATGAAGCTGCCAACTCCTTCACAATGTCATTTCCTGCCATGTCTTGACCTGAACAATACCATATTGTGTTAATGCAAATTTAAAATGTGTGACTTTATTCGTCAGTAAGAAATGTGATGAATTGTCAGCACTGATACTTTTATGTGCAAAACCTCTCATCTGTCTGCTTGTTTATCTGTCAGAGTGAGGAAGATATAAGTGTTGAACAAGCGCAGTCTCATCATCTTGCTCAGCTGCTTGCGCTGCAGCTCCCCAGTAGGGCTAACCTTTCTTGAACTCTATTGAAGTGTTGTCGGTTTTGTATATTATTTTGTCGGCGTATTTATTTGCACTGGTGACGATCTTTGATGCCCAATATATGTAATCTGCTGTCTGCTTGTGCTTTATTATCATAGTGGCGAACTTTGATGCCCAGTGGATGTAATATGCCGTAATTTCTTTATTGTATAGTATAGGTTTTTTCTTATTCACGATGCTGCAGTTATTTTACTGTATATATATCCCGTCTTCGCAGTAAACCGGCAAAACCGTAAAATTACGGTACATAATCGGGCCTTCATGCAATCATGATGTAGGTTGGGCCTGAAACGTGCCGATCAGCTCATGGGCCGGCAGTAGCCCGAAATGAACCCCGGCCCATGATTGTGCGAATCAAATCGCAGACTTTTAATAGGCCAAAAAATTGTCTCGGTCCTTATTTGGCCCAATCAGATATCGGCTGCAAGCAGGCCGGATGCAAACGGGACCGTATTTAGGCCCAACTATATGACGGGCTTTTAACAGGCTGAAATTAATATAGGGCCGAAATGTTAAACGGGCCCTTAACATGCCAAAACTAATATCAGGCGAAATTACTAAGTGGGCCTTTAGCAAGTGGGCCCAAAAGTATAGTGTCCAATTGACGGGCCGAATCCGATATGGGCCATAATTAGGCCCAAAACCTCTTAAAGGACCGGACCTGATCTGGGCCGTAATTTGGCCCACAACGTGGTAGGCTTTTAACGGGCCGGATCTCATATGGGCCACTATTAGGCCCGAAGCGTGGCAGGCCATTAATAGACCTGATCAAATATGGGCCGACATTTGGCCCAAAACATGGCAGCCAGTTAACGGGCCGGCCTACTAGGGTCCTCAAAATCTTGTGGGCCTACAGCTGGGCCGGCCCATTAATGTCGGCGAAATCTCGTGGGCCTTTAGCTGGACCGGCCCATTATGATCCGCAAGAATTTTGTGGGCCTTTACCTGGGCCGGCCTATTATGGCACACGAAAATCTTGTGGGCCTTTACCTGGGCCGGCTCATTATGGCCCGTGAAATCTTGTGGGCCTTTAGCTAGGCCAGCCCATTATGGTCCGCAAAATCTCGTGGGCCTTTAGCTGGGCCGACCCATTATGGTCCGCAAAATCTTGTGGGCCTTTAGTTGGGCCGGCCCATTATGGTCCGCAAAATCTTGTGGGTCTTTAGTTGGGCCGGCCCATTTAAACTTGTTGGGCCGTGCCATGTGCCGACATATCATAGGCGCATTCTGTCCAGTGAGTGGATGACATCTGTCCCGACGATGAGCCGACATGTGTTTCCTCTAGCCAATGATGATTTTACACGTGGAGAATCCCCATTGGTTGGGGATGTTAACGGGTTATCGGATCCAAAACCCGACCCGATAGCTTAACGGCGTTCCGTTACGGTGGATGTCACGTGTCGGTCACCCTTGACGAAAGCACTTCTATGACACGTGATTTATCGTCATGGAAGTGGACACTTCCGTGATGATACTTTTTGGTAATGTCATGGAACACTTCTACGACATCACAGGTATGACTATCTTGATTCTGTCATAAATTTGTCATGAATGTGCATGCATGACAAAAAAACGACCTACTGTGACAAACACGTATCATCACGGAAGTGTATTTTTTTTGTAGTGGAGTATTCGATCAAGTGTACAACCAAATCATATAGAATCACGGTAGGTTCTGGGGGAATATGTATAGAGGCGGTTGGGTATTGGAACGTGCGAAGAAGAGAGCCTATATAGGAACCAGAATCCTTGAGAAAAGATGGTTGGTCTATAGTGCATGTAAAATTTAATGTGCTACGTCTAACAATATGATGGGTACTAAGTTCGAAAGAACGCACAATGAGGTTTGATTGGTCCCAAGCTTAGCCATTGTGTGGGGCGGATAGTGACTTTTATATTTTTTAGAGGGTCTGTATTTCATATTTTCAAAAGAAAGCTAGTGGAGCCTTGTGAGCCAAATGCAATTCAGCCCCTACACTCAATCCTTTGTTATACATGCCTTCTTTGTTCATAGGAAAACTCAATAGAAACACATAGTAGGAGATATTGGTTCGTGGCCCTATTCATTCATCCAGTTCCAAGGACTAGAGCAAAAAAAGTTGTGGGGATATTTATTTTATTCAAATGAAAACTCCAGAATTTACAGTCCCCACTGGCCTATTTTTAGAATTACTACACAAAAAGTACAACAACAAGATATGTAGTGTCATACTGACATCCTAATTATAATTTCTCATATGGTTGACTTCATTACACTAGTGCAGTTAAGTTATATGCAAAGGGTTTAAACCCCTTTCGTTGACGCAGTTTGGAAGTGTCGCCTTGCGAAGGTATGCGATAGGGGAGCCCATCACACACAATCCAAGTTAATCGTCTGTGTCAGGGCTCGAGGATGCAGAAGATTTAGCAAAAACAATCGTATGCAAAGACAAAGCCTATCCTAGGCATGACTCCTGAAGCAAGCGTTTGCAATATATAAAATGTCCCAAACGTTTCTTACGTAAAAGTCTGTGTGGGGTGATACATCTATTGCACATACTGTACATTGATGTCGGGTTTGCTATGCAACCAACGTTAGAGGTAATCGCTCAACGTAGCACTTGTGCAAAAAGATGTTTAGCACAAACATTTAATCTATTGTGCAGTTTGCGATGCGAAACCATATCAAAGAGATGGATCCATGACGGTTCCCTCAGAAGGAAGGTGACACCCACTGACGGCGCCGGGGCCGCCACAAAGAACAAATTTTTGCTCGTATCTGTACCGGCACCAATGAGGTATCTTGAACCAAAACCGCGACGAGGACCTGACCACCCAATCCAGATCTAGGCAACGCCACCTTCGCTTGAAGAGCATGAGCCTAGACAACCCACCATCGCAACCCTTGTCGCCCACACGAGCAAGAGGAACACCTACCGCCGCCACCACAAAGCTCACTCGAGAGCCTCCTGGTAACCTGCCATCCTGGCATCCGATGTCGAACCTCACACTAACACCACGATGTGCAGACATGACCAATCAATACGGGAAGCAAGTAGCTCCCCTCCTCCCCCCCCCCCCCCCCCTTGACCCGAGATACCACCACCATGATAGTAGAATGGAGAGAGAGGCTAACGCTGACGCATCAGTCGCCCTGAAAAAATGCTCCAGGCCACGCACAGGGGATCCAGTCTACTATCGATAGACTTTTGAAACAACGAACCAAAATTGTGGTAGACTTTTGAGAAATTAAAAAAACGGTAGTTTTCCGTAATGATAGCTGTAATGTGGTAGTTTTTTGCTATATACTCTCGTGATCTACATATATATACTGAACCGGCAAGCAGAGACATGTAAAACTACCTTGCTGGCGTGATGCTGAGGTGATTTCTCTCCTTCAACGATGGCAGCGATGGACTTCTCCTTGACGGAACGATCTTGCAGTGGCGGCGTGTCCCTACTCAGATCCTCTCCTCCGGCGACAGTGTGACCTGACCCTCCTCCTCTCCTCCAGCGACGGCGTGACCAGCTCCCCGTACTCTGCCGCTGCATGGCTTCGCTTCCAATCTGATGCGGCGGCGTGGAGTGGATCCCTTTTTCGCTTTGTCTCTGACTGGTCGTCGCCGCGGGAGAATTCTAGACGTCACGCGGAAGCCCGCGAATCCCCAATTTCCCGACCGCCCTTGCCCAAACTGCTAAGTCCTGAAGTTTTTGCCTATGTCTCATATAGACCGTTGGATGCGTTTTGGATGGAGATTAGGACGCTGAACTCACTGGATCTCAGTCCATTTGTCAGGTGGTGGAAAGTAGATCGAACACATTTTCACAAATCAAAACAAAAATCACGCATGGAGATACTCTATACCCCCAAGCCACATTTTGTTTTGCAACTAACTCTTTAAACTCCTTTTTTTACTCATAGCAACATTGAATGCAAGTTTGTTTTGGAAAACATAAATCCGACAGCAAGAATATCGTACAAAATGTTCTCCTCGTTTACCAATTGCGGAGTGGAGCTCTCTGCCCCAAATTTAATTTCCATGAAAATAACACACAATGGTACGTAACTTCATTTTTCAACTACTCAGATAAAAGGTTTTACTTCTGCTTTTGGAAATAAGGACATGAATGTTAATATCGGCACAAGCACATCATATGCAGGATTGCTTGGATGTTCCTTGTGCCATATGCGTGCGTAGAAAAAAAAACCTATCTGATGGTTGTTCTTTACCCCAAACCTTCCTTTTGACGGAAACTGGCGGGTGCTCTCTCATAGGGTACTCAGACTTTTTTCTTCTTCCTTCATACACTCATTCCATGGAAGGGGGCATGGGAGTTTAGTGAGGGAATTAGTGATGGGACTGGACTAGGGATTTGCCTCTTATCCCCAAGCTCTTGCATACGCATGGGAACAACGATTTGTAATTTGAGTTTAAAAACAGTATCACACTACAATATCACTCAGTCACCCATCAACGTATCTCTTTGCAATCTGCCACGCAGGATCCATAGGACGCCTTGCTGCTTATACTGTTGGTGTGTTCTACGACTAAATAGCGTAGGGGCTTGGCCATAAACTATGTCCTGCGGAGGAGCTTGAGTAGGCGGTAAGTTGAGCGCATTAAGATAGCTTATGAAACACCATGTCAGCCAGTCGGGCGAGTGTGTTGTTGCTTCCACTATGCCGGTGACGCGCGTCGCATCGACGAGGGCTGCTCATAAAGGAGTCCAGGTCATGCACCTTCTGTGGCACGGCCAGAAACGATGTTGCGCGAGTGCAGTGGCCCTAGGAGTGCGAGCAGGCGGAGCGAATTCTACATCACTACAAGGTGCGACGCTACCTGTGGAGCGAGGAAGCCTCCGCTCTCCAGCTACGACACTAACATGTGCTCCGGCTCCCATCAAGCAAGGAAAGTGCCTTGTTGCGCAGCGACAAGACAGCGGAGACGTACTGGATCCAGTCGTTGAGAGGTGCCAAGCCTGGTTATCTTCTGATTCATCTTGGCTGTCCGATATGCAGCCCACGGAAGATCGAAAAGGGTTAGTTACGCCGTGGCTTGCGAGAGGCAAGTCATCGAATCCAGGTGCATAGCACACGCCCGTGCCGGTGCTCCTGTTGCCTGCCATTCTTATCGCTCTACAGTTTTCCAGTCAATGCATCCGAGCAATGTTATTAGAGTGTACAGTTACAATTCTAGAGAAAGGGACATCACATACTCCACTTATATAAGAGGAGTCGTATAGTAGAGAAGAATACAGAGTCTATGTAAAGAGGTTGAGCCATGCCCATGTTCCGAGAGTTGGCACATGCCGCTATTTCATTTATATTTGGTTGAAAACTTAAATTCTATGATGAGCAGAGAAGGTACATAAGGAAGATTCCGAAGAAACATATGGGATGGTTGAATTCCAGTTACATAGATGATACTTTGAAAACGCGAGCACATAAGATGTCTACAGCAATACCATGCACATTTCAAATGGAAAAGTACTTATATGATTTGGAGAAGTCTCCGTGGTCACTCTCTCTTTCCTCGGTAGTGTCTTTGGTAGCCACTTGATTAAAATATGTTCTGAAGTAAATGTGCACTACGCCCGGAAATACCAGGTCTCGGGTGCCAATGCACCAGAAATGAATAAATTAATAAAAATAGCAAAACAAGTAAAAATGTTGCGAAGGGATGACTTCTGTGGTAATCTAGGTGAAAAAGTCGGTACTAAAATAACTTTTCACATTTGTTTTACTAGCAACTTTGTTTTTTCTTTTGCCCAGAAGTCTGGCATTTTTCCGAAAAACTTTACGCACAACTATAGTACTTGACGATATTTTTTATTTTTATTTGCCATTTCTAACTATTCTTTGGTCTTTTTTTTTGCCCGTGACGATGGGAAAGGATTGACTATAGCATTTAGAAGAAGTTCTACACTAAGGGACTATCGCTCGTATACATGAGCAAACATACTAAATAGCGCGCTATAGCGTTTAAAAAAGGTCGGTTGCTATTTAAAGCTATGATTTCAATGCATTGGCACTCATGCTCAAAAGATCGGCACCACACTACACCATCTTAAGCTAATGGATTCCCCGTGACCGTCCTATCAGACCAGCACCACGCTAGACCATCTTAATCTAATGGATTCCCTGTGGTCAGCACCATCAGTTTCATTGAGATACAATGTTTGACTTCTAGACAGAGCCAATGCATTTTGGAAGACGAGGGCGGGAGAATTTAAGCTTGTTTTTGTTGTCGATCAGTCTGAATGGCCAATGGCCATGTGTGTGCCACACACGAAAGGGTTAGGAGGTCGGCCAAATTTCTTTCCCATCTAATCCTTTGGACGGTTTATCCAAAAAAACAATCCTTTGGATGCTAATTGACATGCCTACCATATCAACAACCACATGCTGGTGAACCATAGAGATCCCTACCAGGGCACCCCCACCGCACCTACCTCAACCCTCTCGTTCGTCAGCCCTCCTCGCCGCTGCGGGCAGTGGCCTCCGAGGCCGGCTTGCCGGTGGCGGCGGGCCTCCCCGTACGCCTGCCCTCTCTTCCGTTCTCTTCCCCATCTAGTTTCCTCCATGGTCGGCCAGATCGGACACGCCACCGTGCAAGTGCCAGCGCTACTGCTCACGATTTGCTGGAGGAGGATACGGCCTCGCTGTAGATGAGGCGCCGTGCTCCTGGTTCAGCCCGTACAGAACGCCGGGTGCGGCTCCCACGGCTGGACCGAAGTTGTCCCCTACATTCGTTGTACCTTGAAATGGTGGTCTCTTTTGCAACAAACTCTGAAAACTTCAAAAAAAAAATCTTCTCACAGCAACACTGAAAGCACATTAGTTTTGCAGAAATAAAAACCAACTGCAAGAATCTTTTACAAAATGGACTCCTCTTGCTTCGATTGAGGAGCTCTTCGCCCCTAATTTAATTTCCATGATAACAACACACAATGATACATAACTTCATTTTCCAGTTACCCGTATGAAAAGGTTTTACTTCGGCTTTTGGAAACAAAGGACTAGAATGTTAATATGTACACTAGCACATCATATGCAGGATTACTTGGATGGTCCTTGTGGCATGTGCCCTATTCGGTGGTTGTTCTTCACCCAAATCAAACAAACCCAGACTTCTTTTCCTCTTCATTCACTCATTCCATGGAAGGGGACATTGGAATTTAGAGGAATTAGTGACGGGATTAGACAAGTGATTTGTGTTTTATTCCCAAACTCTTGCTTATGCATGGGCGTAAAGATTTGTAAATTGCGTTTACAAAAACAGAGTATCAGAGTACTATATCACTCAATTAGCCATCAACCAATCTCCTTTGAAACCAGCCGCACATAATATTGTACCTCGTGCTCGCCTGCTGCTGCTTTGTGATGGGCTACTGGCCTGGTGTAGCATGTTCTGCGACTAAATAGCGGAGGAGACGTTGGCTTGGCCTTGAACGTAGCGCTGCAGAGGAGGTTAAGTAGGCGGTAAGCTGAGCGCACTAATGTAGCATATGAAGCACCTCATCTGCGAGTCGGGCGAGTGTGCCATTGCTTCCAGTACGCTGGCGGTGCATGCCGCATTAACGAGGGCCGCTCAGAAGTAATCCGATTCACACACCTGCCGTGGCTCGGCTGAAACGATGTCGCACAGTTGCGCTTGACGAAGAGCGGCCACCCTCCAACTGAAGCACTATTCGGTGCTCCACCTGCAATCGACAGAGGAAGGTGTGTCTTTGAGCATCGAGAAGATTGTGAGGGCGTGTTGGATCCAGTCGTCGAGAGCTGCCAAGCCTGGTCATCTTCTGACTCAACTTGACCGTCCAATATTGTTAGGTGCACAATAACACATATCGTCTTACGATGGATTGCTCACAGCAATTTGGCTACACAATCTTGCGGAAGAAAAAGTTGATAGGTCGGAGAAGAGATATACAGGTAAACAGCTAAGAGCATCTCCAACAGACGCGCTAAAAAAGTTTTACAGCGCCGAAATAGCGTTTCTGCGGACAAGAGGTTTTCCAGACGCACAAAAAACACAACGCCCAATGCGGCGGCCCCACCTGCAGCAACCCGCGTGCACAATCCGGTGCCCCAAATTTGCAGCCCCACAGCCCGCGCGAACACCAATGCGCTAAGATTCTTGAGTGTGCTCTACTTTACAGCGCATGTAGGTTAGCCTAATTAAAAAAGGAAACACTTTGTATCTAAGTCTGATAAGTGACCTATAAAGTCCAATTGCTTTAGTCCGTGTGTCTAGCATTTGTGTACTCTTTACTCAAGACCACTAGACAACACAACTTCAGGAGGCTAAATAAATTCTAGGCCCACTTGTCACCCTCGAACTTCTTTTCTTCTTCCTTCATTCACTCACCTTTGGCAAACGGTTGAAGGGGGTTAGAATTTGGATAAGAAACTGGTGATGGGATTGGACTAGTGAATTTGTTTTTATTCCCAAACTCTTGGTTAGGCACACATGGGAATAATGAGTTGGTGATGGGATTGGACTAGTGAACTTGTTTTTATTCCCAAACTCTTGGTTAGGCACACATGGGAATAATGAGTTGGTATTTGCATTTTAGAACACGATATCACTAATTTATCCATCAGTCTATCTCCTTGTGATCTGCCATATAGGACAGGGCGCCGTCGAGCCAGGCTGCTAGCATGGTGTTGTGTAGTTTATGGCTAAATGACAGAGGAGGCCTTGAACGCAGCAACCTGGAAGAGCCTGAGTAGTCACGAGCTGGGTGAGTGTCGGTAAGCTGACGCATCAATATATCTTATGAAGCACTACATCAGCGAGTAGGGCGAGCGTGCTACTGCTGCCACTGCGCTGGGGGTACACGCGTCATCGACGAGGGGCGACTTCAGATCTAGCATTGTCGGTGGAAACAACATCTATGGGATCACAAGAATCCCTATTACGGTTGTGGGGCGCGGGGTCGTGAGAAGAGCGGATCAAACAGATAGCACACGGTTCCTTTATCCAGGTTCGGGCCGCGAGAATGCGTAAAACCCTACTCCTGCTTTAGTGGATTGTATATCTGTGTTCCTGAGCTAGCTATGGGGCGTGAGGAGCTTCAAAAAGCCGAATCCTTCTCCTGGTCACCTCGGGCCTCCTTTTATAGGAAAAGGGATAGCCACAGTGGCACAAAGGAGGTGGAAAGGGAACAGTGATGCGAGGTTATCCCTCGCATTACATGACAAGGCGCATTTAATGCGTCTTACCCAGGTGTCCTTGCTTTATCGGGGACGGGGGAGAGCCCTGTCTCGTCCGTCGCCGCTCCCTCTCGTGTTGACACGCGCCCTGGCCAGCGGCGCCCGCGGTGCCATGTAGGCAGGCAGGCAGCTGAGGTGGCGCAGTGATAGGTCTCCACGAAGATCTGCATTCCACCACGCAGGTGCCTGCCCAGCTGGTTGGGTCGGCAGCTGCATGCGAACGACGGTGGAGGTTTGACTGGCGTGGGCCTGATGGTGGCCCTACGGGTGTTCTTGGCAAGGGCCTTGCCGGGGCCCCGGCAAGGGTCTTGCCGTGGCGCCTGCTGTCATCCCCGGCAAGGCTCTTGCCGGGGGCCTTGTGGTCCTCCTTGGCTGGGATCCCGCCAAGGATCATCATCTTCTAAAGGGTGTATCTGATCTTGAATGCCTTCACAAAGATCTGCATGCCACCATGGGGATGTCTCCCGAATCCTTGCCCCATGGGGGCAGTGGACTCAAGGGTGACTCACTCCGTAGGCGTGGGGCGAGCTACCATGGCAAGGGTCTTGCCGGGTTTGCTAAAACCGCCTCCCAGCAAGGATCTTGCCGGGGGGGTCCGCTTTGTCCCCTTTGCTCTTTGTGGTCTTGATCTTGGCGCCGTTCTGCTTCTCCTGAGCTTCGGCCTTATCTTGGCTCACCTCCCTTGCCTTGCTCAGTGTGGTGGTGCCCGTGGCTCAGACTGCCCGTGCACAGTTATAGGGGTACAAAAAGTGTACCCCTCTTTTTGTACACCGACAGGAGCCCCCGGGCCTGGGCCACACGTAAGCGGAATCGCGTTGGGCTAGGCCCAAAAACGGTGCGCGGGCAGGCGGGGCGGTTTTTACTGCGGTAAGATTCTTCGCGCGCTGCGCTTCCCATGCTTCCCGCGCGTGGCGCGGCGTGGGGAGGTGTGTGTGACGTGGGCGGCATGCGTGGGGTTGCTCCCCGCGGGCATGCGTCACATCACAATTAATGTGAAAGGAGGCGGCCCGCGTTTTTCCCCCATAAGAAGGAATAACCGTGGGCGCACTACTCACTTTCTCCTCTTCCCTCGTGCCTTTTCCAATCTCAGAGCCGCCGTTTCCTCTCTTCCTTCCTTCCTAAGCTTCCGCCGTCGCCCGCCGTCGTTGCTTCGCCATCCCCCTTCCTCAGCCCTCTGAACTTCTTGGTCGCCATGGCTCCTAAATTCGCCAAGGGCAAGGGGGTGGCTAAGGGCGCCGGGGCGGTGGAGCCACCGGCGAGCGCGCTGTCGGGGGACCGGACGAAGTCCGCCTTCTTCTTCCCCTCGACGGTTGATGTTCGAGAGCTCCGGGCTTCCTTCAAGCCCCTATGGGGAGTGAAGACGGGGGGAGAGGATTCGGGACACCCGGCGACGCGCGTCATTCCTGCCACTTGCGCTGATCCTGCCTCAAATCGGTACCCCTTCTTCGTTGATTACTTTTCCTGCGGGTTATGCCCCCCTTTCTCCGATTTCTTTTGCGATGTTATGCGCACCTTTGGCTTTCGCCTCTTGGATTTTACTCCAAATGCGGTGGCGTGCATGGCTTTCTTCGCGCATCTTTGCGAAGGCTTTGCCGGGGTGCAGCCCAACACGGCGCTCTTCCGCCATTACTTCTTCCCTCGAATCCAGCCGGGGGGAGCCGTCTCTGGTTGCGTCACCTGGATCCCAAGATCCAAGGGGGCGTACCCGGACGGTGCCATGAAGGAGAGGTGGGAGGAATGGCATGGCCGGTGGTGCTGGATTGAAGATGAAAACCCGCCGGAATTCTGCAAGGTCCGCCGAGTGCCGCCGGTCCGTGGTAGCGATTGGAGCGATGTCGACGCCGCCGATGAGAGGCTCACCGTTGCCACCACCAGGATTCTCCGGCTCACCTAGGCCGGACTCACCCTTGAAATGATCGGGGCGGACTTCATTCGCCGTCGGATCGCCCCGTTGCACAACAAGGGGAGGCCAGCTTGGCTCTTTACGAACCCGGCTGACATTATGCGACTCCGCCCCGGCCTCGATCACAACTTCACAGTGCTGGCGCATGCCCACTTCTGCCAGCGGCTTTTCCTGCTTGACGTGGGTCGCGACGGCGAGGTCGAGCGGACCGGCAAGGCCGCGAGGGCTGCCGCAAAGGTTGGCAAGGCCCTCAAGGGGCCATTTTTCAAGCTGCCAGTGGGGGTGGTCCCGTTGTGCAACAATTCGCGTTGGTCCGAGATCATCGCCATGATGCCGGACTGTAATGTGCACGCCCCGTCCTGAGCTAGGAGGAGCCAAAGGACGAGGATGTGCAGCAATTCTTTGACATGCTGATCGAGGTGTATGTCAATGCCGACGCCGAGCGGTGGCTTATCATGGACACCATCCAGGCAGAGCTGGACTACATCGCCACTAGGGCGAGGGAGGCACAGCTTGCCATGGAGGCCGGCAGTGCCGGGGGCGTGGAGGACAAGGCCACAACGGTGGCGGAGGAAGAGGAGCTCACCCGGTGGGCGGCGGACTCCGGGGAGGTCAGCAGCGCCGACACTGGATCTCCGCTCGTCGAAGACGCGGCCGACGAGTCGTCGGGGGAGGAGGAGGACGTGGCGGCGGGCTCGACGCCAACCAGGGGAAGAGGGCGAGTCCCGCGGCGGGCTGGCTCCGGTGAGCCGGTCCGGCCCGGTAGGGCTGCGTGGCCTCAATTGACCCTGGAGGGGTCTGGGCACCACACGAGGGCCACGGCAGCCAAGAGGCTGACGAAGGCCGCTGAGAAGAAGAAGACAACAGCCCCTTCCTCATTCGGGCGCGCACAAACCCAGCCGCCTCCTTCGCCTCCTCCGGTAGGCGTCGACTCGGATGATGATGTGGAGTTCCATTTTGATCTCGGGCCTCTCAGCCCGGAGAGGAAAAGGAAACTGGTGGAAGAGGAGGAGACGGATGACGAGTAAGTTCTCCGTTCCTTACTGTCATTTCCATTTCCTCGAATTGGGTCGCTTGTCTTGATCCATTTTTGCTTCCGTAGGGAAATAGAGACGTTGGCCCAGAGGGTGAAGAGGGCGAGGACCTCGGCGAGCAGCAAGCCCCCGGCTGGGGCTTTAAAGACACCACTGGTGGTGCTGAGCAGCCTGGACAGCAGCCCCCGGCGCAGCCCCCAGCGTAAGTTCGTCACCCTCTTCTTACTCGACATGTGGTAGGTGCTCGATGCTATGATGCTAACCTTGCTGGGTTTGCAGGAGGGAAGCGGCAGTAGGAGGAGCCACAGAGGGCTACTCCTAACACACCACCCCCATCGACTATGCCGCCACGGGGGGCGTCCCCGGCAAGGGCATCAGGCACGGAGCCCACACCCATGGAGGAAGAGGGGAACTTGGGCGCTGGTGGCTCTGCCATGGCGCCAAATGCTGGCGGAGAGGGGACTTCTGCTTCACAGCCTGGCACTGGTGAGTCGCCTGTCCTTCGTCTCTGTTTTTCCCTTATTCTTTTCTTGGCTTCATTGCTCCCGTTGCTGCCCAGGCCATCCTTCAATAGGTATGGAGGACGTGGATACCGTTGCTGGAAACATTGCTGAGGAGGCCGCCAAGGATGCTGCCGAGGACACCACGGCGAGGGTCGCCAAGGCGACCAGCGAGGCTTCTGCCGAGGGCGCCAGCGGTGGACCTGCCGGTGAGGCCGGCAAGGCCTTCGCCGAGGAAGAGGTGGTGGGTGACCAGCCTCCCTCCTCCTCAACCTCGGGCCCCGGCAGATATCTGAAGGTGGCCGACAATCTCTTCGTCCACCTCCCAGGGGCGTCAAGCCGGGCGCCCGGCGAAGGGGAAGCTTTCGACGGCGAGGTGCTTGCCACCACCGGGATCGAGGTGGTTGATGAGCCGGGCGTTGGTGGCGACGGTTCTCCAGAAGAGCAGCTTTTTCGTGCCATGGGGGCCAATTTCTGGAAGCTCCAAGTGCTCTACCGTGCTCGCCTGGACAAGGTCAAGTCCAGGATGGCAACGGTAGACAACATGGAGGTGGACTTCAAGGCGCGCGTTGCCAAGACGCAGACCTGGTTCCACCAGGCTCGCGAGGAGCAGAGGGCCTTTCAGGAGAAATTGGCCGAGCGTGATGTGGAGCTCACCATGAAGATGGCTGACATCGAGAAGGCCCAGGAAAAGGCGGCGAACTTGGCTGCCGCGGCCGCCGCCCGGAACCAGCATGAAGCCACCTTGGATTCCCAGGAAGAGGACCTCACCGCGCGTGAGGCGAAGCTTGCCGCAGCGCTCCGTGGCAAGGATGAGGAGCTCGAGGCCCTTGTCGCGCGGCGGACTCGCGAGCTGGAGCAGAGGCACAAGGAGGCACTCGATGCCCAGGCTCTGGCCCATGCCGGCAAGGTAAGGGAGTTGGAGGTGGCGCAGGACGAGCTGAGGAAGCAGGCCCTCAAGCTGTCCAACGAGAAGAGCACGCTCAACAGCGCCTTGGTGGAGGTGCAAGGAGCGGTCATCAGCAGGGCTGGGGAGCTCTCCGAAGCGCAAAACTCCCTCAGAGACCTCAAGCTGAAGCTGGAGGATCTCGAGAAGATGCTGTCGGAGAGCAGGGCTCGGGAGGAGACCTTGACCAGGAGCCTGGAGGAGGAGAAGTAGCTGCGGGCGAACGAGGCCGCCTCCCACCAGGATTATGTGGCGGGCGAGAACAGATGGATCAGCCGTCTGGAGGAGGTCGCCGGTAGGGTCACCTCGCAGTTGGCCACCATGGGGATGCCACACGTGAGGTACGCCCCTGAGCGCAGCGGGACCGTCAACACCAAGTTGACCCTGTTCTTCGAGGGCGTCCTCGGAGCCTTGGCTTATCTTCACTCCAACAGGACGGCCACGCTGGCCGAGGAGGCCCGGTGACTTTGCCGGAGGGTCGTGACCAAGGTCCTCACCAAGACGGCATACTGGAATCCCGATCTTGACTTCGCGGCCGCGATGAATAGCTTGCCGGATGGTGCTGACCTCACGGTGCTCAAGGAGCGCATCAAGCCCATCACCGACTGCATCGATGAAATCAAGAGGGTGGAAGGCCAGCGCCGGGATTAGGCATCCCGTTCTTCTTCGCCGCTGCGGGTTCCCGACCAAGACAAATTTTATCTTTAGTTAGAACCGCAGCTATGATGTGATGTAATATAACTTTGAAGTACTCTTAATTTTCATGCATGTTATTTCCCCGTTCGATTCCTCTTTGTATGCGTGCCCTACGTTGATCGGGAAGGCTTGCCGGCACAGAAGCCCCTAGCGGCGTTTTAGGGACGGATCCCCATGGCCAGCCGGGTACGCGTGCTGCCGGACGAGCCACCTTTCCGTTCTGAACGCGGCCGCTCGAACTGTCGAGTTTGACTCGAGTCAGAATCGGGGGCGTTGCCGATCGCGGAAGGCTACTCTGCCATTCTCGACGCAGCCGCTTGAGCTGTTGAGCGGACTCGAAACAGGGCAAGGGCGTTGCCGATCGTGGTAGAGTCCCCTGGCGTGCAGGTTTCTCATACAAGGCAAATATCTCTGGGGGGAATAACCTCAAATACGAAGGGTAGCATAAATAAGGGTTCAGTGCAACTTAGCTTCTGTTTGCGATCGCTCGAGTGTCGATCTTCTGGCCTCCTTTCTTCTTCAAGGGTCACGAAGACGAAGGAGTGACGGGCTAACTGCTAGAGCCGATTCTCACAACTGCGCCCCCTACCTGGCGCGCCAAAGATGTCAGTGGGAATGACACCTATGGGATCACAAGAATCCCTACTACGGTTGCGGGGCGTGGGGTCGTGAGAAGAGCGGATCAAACAGATAGCACACGGTTCCTTTATCTAGATTCGGGCCACGAGGATGCGTAAAACCCTACTCCTGCTTTGGTGGATTGTATATCTGTGTTCCTGAGCTAGCTATGGGGCGTGAGGAGCTCCAAAAAGCCGAATCCTTCTCCTGGTCGCCTCGGGCCTCCTTTTATAGGAAAAGGGGTAGCCACAGTGGCACATAGGAGGTGGAAAGGGAACAGTGATGCGAGGTTATCCCTCGCATTACATGACAAGGCGCATTTAATGCGTCTTACCCAGGCGTCCTTGCTTTATCGGGGACGGGGGAGAGCCCTGTCTCGTCCGTCGTCGCTCCCTCTCGTGTTGACACGCGCCCTGGCCAGTGGCGCCCGCGGTGCCATGTAGGCAGGCAGGCAGCTGAGGTGGCGCAATGGTAGGTCTCCACGAAGATCTGCATGCCGCCACGCAGGTGCCTGCCCAACTGGTTGGGTCGGCAGCTGCATGCGAACAGCGGTGGAGGTTTGACTGGCGTGGGCCTGATGGTGGCCCTACGGGTGTTCTTGGCAAGGGCCTTGCCGTGGCGCCTGCTGTCATCCCCGGCAAGGCTCTTGCCGGGGGCCTTGTGGTCCTCCTTGGCTGGGATCCTGCCAAGGATCATCATCTTCTAAAGGGTGTATCTGATTTTGAATGCCTTCACAAAGATCTGCATGCCACCACGGGGATGTCTCCCGAATCCTTGCCCCATGGGGGCAGTGGACTCAAGGGTGACTCACTCCATAGGCGTGGGGCGAGCTGCCACGGCAAGGGTCTTGTCGAGTTTGCTAAAACCGCCTCCCGGCAAGGATCTTGCCGGGGGGTCTGCTTTGTCCCCTTTGCTCTTTGTGGTCTTGGTCTTGGCGCCGTTCTGCTTCTCCTGAGCTTCGGCCTTACCTTGGCTCACCTCCCTTGCCTTGCTCAGTGTGGTGGTGCCCGTGGCTCAGACTGCCCGTGCACAGTTATAGGGGTACAAAAAGTGTACCCCTCTTTTTGTACACCGACAAGCATCTACCGAGAGCGGTCGAGACGATGTCGCACGAGTGTGCGGCCATGAGGGCTGAGCAGGCAGAGCAAAGGCTGCTCCACTAGGAGTTGCTACGCGTCCCGTACGTTGAACAAGGATGTCGCCGTCATCAAGCTGCAGCACTAGAAGGTGCTCTGCCTCCGATCGAGTGAGGAAGGTGCCGCACTAAGCATCAACATGATGGCAAAGAAGTACTAGATCCAGTTGGCACGAACTGTGAAACCTACTTATCTTCTAATTCATCTTGGCCATCCGGTATGCGATCGACGAAGGATGCGGAAGCGTTGGTTACTCCGTGACTTGCAAGGGGTAAGTCAATGAATCCATGTGCATATCACACGCCTGTGCTGGTGCTCCTATTGCCTACCATACCTATCGCCATACAATTTTCCGATCAAGGCCCTAAAGCAACGTTATTAGAGTGAACAATTACAGTCCTAGAGAAAGAGGCAGCGCCAAAAACTCTACTTATGTAAGGAGTGTGGTATAGTAGAGAAGAGTATGAAGAGTCTATGTAAAGAGATTCAACTCTACCCATGTCCTGAGAGTTGGCACATGCATTTCTTTTACAGTGGTCATGTTTGGTTGAAAACTTGAATTCTAAGGTGAGCACAATACTATGCATGGTTCAAGTGGAAAGTGAAGGAAATATGCCCTAGAGGCAATAATAAAGTTATTATTTATTTCCTTATATCATGATAAATTTTTATTATTCATGCTGGAATTGTATTAACCGGAAACATGATACATGTGTGAATACATAGACAAACAGATTGTCACTAGTATGCCTCTACTTGACTAGCTCGTTGATCAAAGATGGTTATGTTTCCTAACCATAGACATGAGTTGTCATTTGATAAACGGGATCACATCATTAGGATAATGATGTGATTGACTTGACCCATTTCGTCAGCTTAGCACTTGATAATTTTAGTTTACTACTATTGCTTTCTTCATGACTTATACATGTTCCTATGGCTATGAGATTATGTAACTCCCGATTACCGGAGGAACACTTTGTGTGCTACCAAACGTCACAACGTAACTGGGTGATTATAAAGGTGCTCTATAGGTGTCTCTGATGGTACTTGTTGAGTTGACATAGATCAAGATTAGGATTTGTCACTCCGATTGTCGGAGAGGTATCTCTGGGCCCACTCGGTAATGCACATCACTATAAGCATTGCAAGCATTGTAACTAATGAGTTAGTTGCGGGATGATGCATTATGGAACGAGTAAAGAGACTTGCCGGTAACGAGATTGAACTAGGTATTGAGATACCGACGATCGAATCTCGGGCAAGTAACATACTGATGACAAAGGGAACAACGTATGCCGTTATGCGGTTTGACCGATAAAGATCTTCTAGAATATGCGGGAGGCAATATGAACATCCAGGTTCCGCTATTGATTATTGACCGGAGACATGTCTCGGTCATGTCTACATAGTTCTCGAACCCGTAGGGTCCGCACGCTTAAAGTTCGGTGACGATCGGTATGATGATTTTTGTGTTTTGATGTACCGAAGGTAGTTCGGAGTCTCGGACATGACGAGGAGTCTCGAAATGGTCGAGACGTAAAGATCGATATATTGGACGACTATATTCGGACACCGGAAGTGTTCCGGGTGATTTCGGAGAAAACCGGAGTGCCGGAGGGTTACGGGAACCCCCTCGGGAGAAATAATGGGCCTTAGTGGAGAGAGAGGGCTGGCCTAGGGCAGGCCGTGCGCCCCTCCCCCTCTGGTCCGAATTGGACTAGGAGAGGGGGGGCGGCTCCCCCCTTTCCTCCTCCCTCTCCTCCTTCCTTTCCCCCTCCTAGTAGGAGTAGGAAAGAGGGAGTCCTACTCCTACTAGGAGGAGGACTCCTCCTCCTGGCACACCATAGAGGGCCGGCCGGCCTCCCTCCCTTGCTCCTTTATATACGGGGGCAGGGGCACCTCTAGACACAAGTTGATCATTGATCCCTTAGCCGTGTGCGGTGCCCCCTCCACCATAATCCACCTCGATCATATCGTAGCGGTGCTTAGGAGAAGCCCTGCGTCGGTAGCAACATCATCACCGTCAACACGCCGTCATGCTGACGGAACTCTCCCGTGAAGCTCTGCTGGATCGGAGTTCGTGGGACGTCGTCGAGCTGAACGTGTGCTGAACTCGGAGGTGTTGTGCGTTCGGTACTTGCATCGGTCAGATCGTGAAGATGTTCGACTACATCAACCGCGTTCTCATAACGCTTCCGCTTATGCTCTACTAGGGTACGTGGACGATACTCTTCCCTCTCGTTTCTATGCATCACCATGATCTTGCGTGTGCGTAGGAATTTTTTTGAAATTACTATGTTCCCCAATAGTGGCATCCAAGCCTGGTTTATGTGTAGATGTTATATGCACGAGTAGAACACAAGTGAGTTGTGGGCGATACAAGTCATACTGCTTACCAGCGTGTCATACTTTGGGTTGGCGGTATTGTTGGATGAAGCGGCCCGGACCGACATTACATGTACGCTTACGCGAGACTGGTTCTACCGACGTGCTTTGCACACAGGTGGCTGGCGGGTGTCAGTTTCTCCAACTTTAGTTGAACCGAGTGTGGCTACGCCCGGTACTTGAGAAGGTTAAAACAACACTAACTTGACAAACTATTGTTGTGGTTTTGATGCGTAGGTAAGAACGGTTCTTGCTCAGCCCATAGCAGCCACGTAAAACTTGCAACAACAATGTAGAGGACGTCTAACTTGTTTTTGCAGGGCATGTTGTGATGTGATATGGTCAAGACATGATGCTATATTTTGATGTATGAGATGATCATGTTTTGTAACCGAATTATCGGCAACTGGCAGGCGCCACATGGTTGTCGCTTTATTGTATGCAATGCAATCGCCCTGTAATTGATTTACTTTATCACTAAGCGGTAGTGATAGTCGTAGAAGCAATAGTTGGCGAGACGACAACGATGCTACGATGGAGATCAAGGTGTCGCACCGGTGACAATGGTGATCATGATGGTGTTTCGGAGATGGAGATCACAAGCACAAGATCATGATGGCCATATCATATCACGTATATTAATTGCATGTGATGTTTATCTTTTATGCATCTTATTTTGCTTAGATTGACGATATCATTATAAGATGATCTCTCACTAAATTTCAAGGTACAAGTGTTCTCCCTGAGTATGCACCGTTGCGAAAGTTCGTCGTGCCGAGACACCACGTGATGATCGGGTGTGATAAGCTCTACGTTCACATACAACGGGTGCAAGCCAATTTTGCACATGCAGAATAATCGGGTTAAACTTGACGAGCCTGGCATATGCAGATATGGCCTCGAAACACTAGAGACCGAAAGGTCGAGCGTGAATCATATAGAAGATATGATCAACATATTGATGTTCACCATTGAAAACTACATCTCACGTGATGATTGGACATGGTTTAGTTGATATGGATCACGTGATCACTTAGATGATTAGAGGGATGTCTATCTAAGTGGGAGTTCTTTAATAATTTGATTAACTGAACCTTAATTTATCATGAACTTAGTACCTGATAGTATTTTGCATGTCTATGTTGTTGTAGATAGATGGCCCGTGTTGTTGTTCCATTGAATTTTAATGCGTTCCTTGAGAAAGCAAACTTGAAAGATAATGGTAGCAATTACACGAACTGGGTCCATAACTTGAGGATTATCCTCATTGCTGCATAGAAGAATTACGTCCTAGAAGCACCGCTAAGTGCCAAACCTTCTGCAGGTGCAACACCAGATGTTATGAACGTCTGGCAAAGCAAAGCTGATGACTACTCGATAGTTCAGTGTGCCGTGCTTTACGGCTTAGAACCGGGACTTCAACGACATTTTGAACGTCATGGAGCATATGAGATGTTCCAGGAGTTGAAGTTAATATTTCAAGCAAATGCCCGGATTAAGAGATATGAAGTCTCCAATAAGTTCTATGCAAGATGGAGGAGAATAGTTCTATCAGTGAACATATACTCAGAATGTCTGGGTACCACAACCATTTGACTCAACTGGGTGTTAATCTTCCTTTTGATAGTGTCATTGACAGAGTTCTTCAATCACTGCCACCAAGCTACAAGAGCTTTGTGATGAACTATAACATGCAAGGAATAAATAAAACAATTCCCGAGCTCTTCGTAATGCTAAAGGCTGCGGAGGTAGAAATCAAGAAGGAGCATCAAGTGTTGATGGTTAACAAGACCACCAGTTTCAAGAAAAAGGGTAAAGGGAAGAAGAAAGGGAACTTCAAGAAGAACGGCAAACAAGTTGCTGCTCAAGAGAAGAAACCCAAGTCTGGACCTAAGCCTGAGACTGAGTGCTTCTACTGCAAACAGACTAGTCACTGGAAGCGGAACTGCCCCAAGTATTTGGCGGATAAGAAGGATGGCAAGGTGAACAAAGGTATATGTGATATACATGTTATTGATGTGTACCTTACTAATTCTCGCAGTAGTGCCTGGGTATTTGATACTGGTTCTGTTGCTAATATATGCAACTCAAAATAGGGACTACGGATTAAGCGAAGATTGGCAAAGGACGAGGTGATGATGCGCGCGGGAAATGGTTCCAAAGTCGATGTGATCGCAGTCGGCACGCTACCTCTACATCTACCTTCGGATTAGTATTAGACCTGAATAATTGTTACTTGGTGCCAGCGTTAAGCATGAACATTATATCTGGATCTTGTTTGATGCGAGACGGTTATTCATTTAAATAAGAGAATAATGGTTATTCTATTTATATGAGTAATATCTTTTATGGTCATCCACCCTTAAAGAATGGTCTATTCTTTTTGAATCTCGATAGTGGAGATACACATATTCATAGTATTGAAGCTAAAAGATGCAGAGTTGATAATGATAGTGCAACTTATTTGTGGCACTGCCGTTTAGGTCATATTGGTATAAAACGCATGAAGAAACTCCATTCTGATGGACTTTTGGAATCACTTGATTATGAATCACTTGGTACTTGCGAACCGTGCCTCATGGGCAAGATGACTAAAACGTCGTTCTCCGGAACTATGGAGCGAGCAACAGATTTGTTGGAAATCATACATACTGATGTATGTGGTCCGATGAATATTGAGGCTAGCGGCAGGTATCATTATTTTCTCACCTTCACAGATGATTTGAGTAGATATGGGTATATCTACTTGATGAAACATAAGTCTGAAACATTTGAAAAGTTCAAAGAATTTCAGAGTGAAATGGAAAATCATCGTAACAAGAAAATAAAGTTTCTACGATCTGATCGTGGAGGAGAATATTTGAGTTATGAGTTTGGTCTTCATTTGAAACAATGCGGAATAGTTTCGCAACTCACGCCACCCGGAACACCACATCATAATGGTGTGTTCGAATGTCGTAATCATACTTTACTAGATATGGTGTGATCTATGATGTCTCTTACTGATTTACCGCTATTGTTTTGGGGTTATGCTTTAGAGACGGCTACATTCACGTTAAATAGGGCACCATCTAAATCCGTTGAGACGACTCCTTACGAACTGTGGTTTGGCAAGAAACCAAAGTTGTCGTTTCTTAAAGTTTGGGGCTGCGATGCTTATGTGAAAAAGCTTCAACCTGATAAGCTCGAACCCAAATCGGAGAAATGTATCTTCATAGGATACTCAAAAGAGACAGTTGGGTACACCTTCTATCACAGATCCGAAGGCACTACTTTTGTTGCTAAGAATGGATCCTTTGTAGAGAAGGAGTTTCTCTCGAAAGAAGTGAGTGGGAGGAAAGTAGAACTTGATGAGGTAACTGTACCTGCTCCCTTATTGGAAAGTAGTTCATCACAGAAACTGGTTTTTGTGACACCTACAACAATTAGTGAGGAAGCTAATGATGATGATCATCAAACTTCAGATCAAGTTACTACCGAACCTCGTAGGTCAACCAGAGTAAGATCCGCACCGGAGTGGTACGGTAATCCTATCCTGGAAGTCATGTTACTAGACCATGACAAACCTACGAACTATGAGGAAGCGATGATGAGCCTAGATTCCGCAAAATGGATTGAGGCCATGAAATCTGAGATGGGATCCATGTATGAGAACAAAGTGTGGACTTTGGTTGACTTGCCCGATGATCGGCAAGCCATCGAGAATAAATGGATCTTCAAGAAGAAGACATACGTTGATGGTAATGTTACTGTCTACAAAGCTCGACTTGTTGCGAAAGGTTTTCGACAAGTTCAAGGAGTTGACTACGATGAGACCTTCTCCCTCGTAGCGATGCTTAAGTCCGTCCGAATCATGTTAGCTATTGCCGCATTTTATGATTATGAAATTTGGCAAATGGGTGTAAAGACATTATTCCTGAATGGATTTCTGGAAGAAGAGTTGTATATGACGCAAGCTGAAGGTTTTATCGATCCTAAGGGTTCTAACAAAGTGTGCAAGCTCCAGCGATCCATTTATGGACTGGTGCAAGCCTCTCGGAGTTGGAATAAACATTTTGATAGTGTGATCAAAGCATATGGTTTTATACAGACTTTTGGAGAAGTATGTATTTACAAGAAAGTGAGTGGGAGCTCTGTAGCATTTCTAATATTATATGTGGATGACTGCTACCTCTTGAGCACTGCGTTGGTTTTCCCTTAAAGAGGAAAGGGTGATGCAGTAAAGTAGCGTAAGTATTTCCCTCAGTTTTTGAGAACCAAGGTATCAATCCAGTAGGAGATCACGCTCGAGTCCCACGCACCAACACAAAAAAATAAGAACCTCGCAACCAATGCGATAAAGGGGTTGTCAATCCCTTCACGGGCAATTACGAGAGTGAGATCTGATAGATATGATAAGATAATATTTTTGGTATTTTTATGATAAAGAGAAATAAAGATGCAAAGTAAAATAAACGGCAATAGAAATAGCTAAGTGTTGGAAGATTAATATGATGGAAGATAGACCTGGGGGCCATAGGTTTCACTAGTGGCTTCTCTCAAGAGCATAAGTATTACGGTGGGTAAACGAATTACTGTCGAGCAATTGATAGAATTGAGCATAGTTATGAGAATATCTAGGTATGATCATGTATATAGGCATCACGTCCGTGACAAGTAGACCGAAACGATTCTGCATCTACTACTATTACTCCACACATCGAGCGCTATCCAGCATGTATCTAGAGTATTAAGTTCATAAGAGCAGAGTAATGCTTTAAGTAAGATGACATGATGTAGAGGGATAAACTCATGCAATATGATATAAACCCCATCTTTTTATCCTCGATGGCAACAATATAATGTGTGCCTTGCTGCCCCTACTGTCACTGGGAAAGGACACCGCAAGATTGAACCCAAAGCTAAGCACCTCTCCCATTGCAAGAAAGATCAATCTAGTAGGACAAACCAAACTGATAATTCGAAGAGACTTGCAAAGATAACCAATCATACATAAAAGAATTCAGAGGAGATTCAAATATTGTTCATAGATAAACTTGATCATAAACCCACAATTCATCGGATCTCGACAAACACACCGCAAAAGAAGATTACATCAAATAGATCTCTAAGAAGATCGAGGAGAACTTTGTATTGAGATCCAAAGAGAGAGAAGAAGCCATCTAGATAATAACTATGGACCCGAAGGTCTGAAGTAAACTACTCACACATCACTGGAGAAGCAATGGAGTTGATGTAGAGGCCATCCGTGATCAATGCCCCCTCCGGCGGAGCTCCAGAAAAGGCCGCAAGATGGGATCTTTCGGGTACAGAAGGTTGCGGCGGTGGAATTAGGTTTTCGTGGTGCTCCTGGATGTTTGTGGGGTACGTGGACTTATATAGGAGGAAGAAGTAGGTCGGTGGAGCAACAAGGGCCCACGAGGGTGGAGGGCGCGCCCAGGGGGTAGGCGCGCCCCCTACCTCGTGGCCTCCTCGATTGTTTCCTGACACCCACTCCAAGTCTCCTGGATCACGTTTGTTGAGAAAATCACATTCCCGAAGGTTTAATTCCGTTTGGACTTCGTTTGATATTCCTTTTCTGTGAAACACTGAAATAGGCAAAAAACAGCAATTTGGGCAGGGCCTCCGGTTAATAGGTTAGTCCCAAAAATAATATAAAAGTTTAAAATAAAGACCATTAACATCCAAAACAAATAATATAATAGCATGGAACAATAAAAAATTATAGATACGTTGGAGACGTATCAATGACATATTGTTAATTGGAAATGATATAGAATTTCTGGATAGCATAAAAGGATACTTCAATAAGAGTTTTTCAATGAAAGACCTCGGTGAAGCTACTTACATATTGGGCATCAAGATCTATAGAGATAGATCAAGACGCTTAATTGGACTTTCACAAAGCACATACCTTGACAAAGTTTTGAAGAATTTCAAAATGGATCAGGCAAAGAAAGGATTCTTGCCTGTGTTACAAGGTGTGAAGTTGAGTAAGACTCAATGCCCGACCACTGCAGAAGATAGAGAGAAAATGAAAGATGTTCCCTATGCTTCAGCCATAGGCTCTATCATGTATGCAATCCTGTGTACCAGACCTGATGTGTGCCTTGCTACTAGTTTAGCAGGGAGGTGATACGTCTACAACATATCTATAATTTTTGATTGCTCCATGCTATATTATCTACTGTTTTGGACTATATTGGGCTTTATTTTCCACTTTTATATTATTTTTGGGACTAACCTGATAACCGGAGGCCCAGCCCAGAATTGCTGTTTTTTGCCTATTTCAGTGTTTCGAAGAAACAGAATATCAAACGGAGTCCAAACGGAATGAAACCTTTGGGAACGTGATTTTCTCACCGAACGTGATCTAGGAGACTTGGACCCTACGCCAAGGCATCAGAGAGGCGGTCATGAGGGTGGGGGCGCCCCCCCAGGGCGCGCCCCCTGCCTCGTCGGCCCCTCGGTGCTCCACCGACGTACTCCTTCCTCCTATATATACCTACGTACCCCCAAACGAACAGAGACGGAGCCAAAAACCTAATTCCACCACCGCAACTTTCTGTATCCACGAGATCTCATCTTGGAGCCTGTTCCGGAGCTCCGCCGGAGAGGGTCGTCATCACGGAGGGCTTCTACATCATCATAGCCCCTCCGATGAAGTGTGAGTAGTTTACCTCAGACCTTCGGGTCCATAGTTAGTAGCTAGACGGCTTCTTCTCTCATTTTGGATCTCAATACAAAGTTCTCCCCCTCTCTTGTGGAGATCTATTCGATGTAATCTTCTTCTTTTTGCGGTGTGTTTGTTGAGATCGATGAATTGTGGGTTTATGATCAAGTCTATCTATGAATAATATTTGAATCTTCTCTGAATTCTTTTATGTATGATTGGTTATCTTTGCAAGTCTCTTCGAATTACCCATTTGGTTTGGCCAACTAGATTGGTAGTTCTTGCCATGGGAGAAGTGCTTAGCTTTGGGTTCGATCTTGCGGTGTCCTTTCCCAGTGACAGAAGGGGCAGCAAGGCACGTATTGCATCATTGCCATCGAGGATAACAAGATGGGGTTTATTTCATATTGCATGAATTTATCTCTCTACATCATGTCATCTTGCTTAAGGCGTTACTCTGTTTTTAACTTAATACTCTAGATGCATGTTGGATAGCGGTCGATGAGTGGAGTAATAGTAGTAGATGCAGAATCGTTTCGGTCTACTTGTCACGGACGTGATGCCTATATACATGATCATGCCTAGATATTCTCATAACTATGCTCAATTCTGTCAATTGCTCAACAGTAATTTGTTCACCCACCGTAGAATACTTATGCTCTTGAGAAAAGCCACTAGTGAAACCTATGGCCCCGGGTCTATTCTCATCATATGAATCTCCATCACTTTAATCTTGCTTTGCTTTTTACTTTGCCTTTACTTTTTACTTTGCATCTCTATACCAAAAATACCAAAAATATTATATCTATCAGATCTCACTCTCGTAAGTGACCGTGAAGGGATTGACAACCCCTAATCGCGTTGGTTGCGAGTAGCTATCGTTTTGTGCAGGTACGAGGGACTTGAGCGTGGCCTCCTACTGGATTGATACCTTGGTTCTCAAAAACTGAGGGAAATACTTATGCTACTCTGCTGCATCATCCCTTCCTCTTGGGGGAAATCCAACGCAAGCTCAAGAGGTAGCAAGAAGGATTTTTGGCGCCGTTGCCGGGGAGTCTACGCAAAAAGTCAACATACCAAGTACCCATCACAATCCCTATCTCTCGCATTACATTATTTGACATTTGCCTCTCGTTTTCCTCTCCCCCACTTCACCCCTGTCGTTTTATTCGCCCTCTCTTTACCAATCTACTTCTCCTTCTCCTCCCTCTCTATTTGCCTCTTTTCCCTCGCCATGTCAGAACCAAAAAGAGTTGGGGTTCTCTCCCAAGTTCTAGTGCTTTAGACAATCCTGCTATCTTATCTAAACTCACAAATCGGAATGCTATAGAACAACTTGCCGGAGTTATCAATGAGAACCTTAGTAATTTTGATGAAGATGATTCTGGAATTTTTCATTATTTACTTGATGAATCTTTGAAAGATGCTTGGGATAGGCTGTTAAGGATCCGGGCTAGCTATGTACCCCAATATCAAATTGAGGTTTACTTAAAAATCTTTTATGTTGGGCTACCCGCTCCGTTCAAACAAGTTTTAGATTCTATTTTCGAAGGGCGTTTTCTTGAAGGGGACCCCATAGATAACTATGAGAGGATGAAAACTATATTTGGGCACCCCATTAATGAGAAAGCTGAAATCACATCTCTCTTGCTTTCTTACCAAAATGAATCTATTAAAGAGATAAAAGCTAGCCTAGATTCCAATTTCCGCAACATTCTTAATCTTTCTTCTACCATTAATGGACATGTACTTTTCCAAAATAGAAAGATTAATTCCATAATAACAAGTTTTCCCTCTTTTTCTCTAAAACCAAAGATGGCAATACCTAGATCTATCCTCGCTTTTATGCCTAGCTAGGGGCGTTAAACGATGGCGCTTGTTGGGAGGCAACCCAATTTTATTTTTATTCCTTGCATTTTGCTCCTGCTTAGTAATAAATAAATTATTTAGCCTCTGTTTTGGTTGTGTTTTTTGTGTTTAATTAGTGTTTGTGCCAAGTAGAACCATTGGGAAGACTTGGGGAAAGTCTTGTTGAACTTGCTGCAAAAAAACAGAAACTTTAGCGCTCACGAGAACTGCAGCCATTTTTATTTAAAGAGTGATATTTAGTTAATTCTTTTTGAAGATGATTAATAGATAAATTCCTCACGTCCAGCAATTTATTTTAGAATTTTTGGGGTTCCATATCTTGCGCTAGCTACAGATTACTACAGACTGTTCTGTTTTTGCCAGATTCTGTTTTTCGTGTGTTGTTTGCTTATTTTGATGAATCTATGGTTAGTAAAATAGTTTATAATCCATAGAGAAGTTGGAATACAGTAGGTTTAACACCAATATAAATAAAGAATGAGTTCATTACGATACCTTGAAGTGGTCTTTTGTTTTCTTTCGCTAACGGAGCTCACGAGTTTTCTACTTTAAGTTTTGTGTTGTGAAGTTTTCAAGTTTTGGGTGAATTCTTGTGATGGATTATGGAACAAGGAGTGGCAAGAGCCTAACCTTGGGGATGCACATGGCACCCCCAATATAATCCAAGGACACCAAAAAGTCAAAGCTTGGGGATGCCCCAAAAGGCATCCCCTCTTTCGTCCACTTTCATCGGTAATTTACTTGGAGCTATATTTTTATTCACCAACATGATATGTGTTTTGCTTGGAGCGTCTTGTATTATTTTTGTCTTTGTGTTTTAGTATGCCACAATCATCCTTTTTGTACACACCTTTTGAGAGAGCCATACATGAATTAAAATTTGATAGAATACTCTATGTGCTTCACTTATATCTTTTGAGCTATGTAGTTTTGCTCTATGTGCTTCACTTATATCTTTTGAGCTATGTAGTTTTGCTCTATGTGCTTCACTTATATCTTTTGAGCGTTATAATTTTGCTCTATGTGCTTCACTTAGATCTTTTAGAGCACGGTGGTGGATTTGTTTTAAAGAAATTATTGATCTCTCATGCTTCACTTAAATTATTTTGAGAGTCTCTTAATAGCATGGTAATTTGCTTAATAATAATATGCTTGGTATTCAAGATTTGTGAAACTTTCTTTTGAGTGTGTTGAATACTAAGAAAAGTTTGATACTTGATAATTGTTTTGATATATGGAGGTGATAATATTAAAGTCATGCTAGTTGAGTAGTTGTGAATTTAAAGAATACTTGTGTTAAAGTTTGTGATTCCCGTAGCATGCACGTATGGTGAACCATTATGAGATGAAGTTGAAGCATGATTTATTTATTGATTGTCTTCCTTATGAGTGGCGGTCGGGGACGAGCGATGGTCTTTTCCTACCAATCTATCCCCTAGGAGCATGCGCGTAATACTTTGCTTTGATAACTTCTAGATTTTTGCAATAAGTATATGAATTCTTTATGACTAATGTTGAGTCCATGGATTATACGCACTCTCACCCTTCCATCTTTCCTAGCCTCTCTAATACCGCGCACCTTTGGCCGGTATCATACACCCACCATATACCTTCCTCAAAACAGCCACCATACCTACCTATTATGGCATTTCCATAGCCATTCCGAGATATATTGTCATGCAACTTACCACCGTTCCGTCTATTATGACACACTCCATCATTGTCATATTGCATATCCCGGTACACCGCCGGAGGCATTCATATAGAGTCATATTTTGTTCTAAGTATCGAGTTGTAATTGTTGAGTTGTAAGGAAAATAAAAGTGTGATGATCATCATTATTAGAGCATTGTCCCAGTGAGGAAAGAATGATGGAGACTATGATTCCCCCACAAGTCGGGATGAGACTCCAGACGAAAAATAAAAAAAGAGGCCAAAGAAGCCCAAATAAAAAGAGGCCATAAAAAAGGGGAGAAAAGGCCCAAATAAAAAAATGAGAGAAAAAGAGAGAAGGGACAATGTTACTATCCTTTTACCACACTTGTGCTTAAAAGTAGCACCATGATCTTCATAGTAGAGAGTCTCTCATGTTATCACTTTCATATACTAGTGGGAATATTTCATTATAGAACTTGACTTGTATATTCCAATGACGGGCTTCCTCAAATTACCCTAGGTCTTCATGAGCAAGCAAGTTGGATGCACACCCACTTAGTTTCTTTTTGAGCTTTCATATACTTATAGCTCTAGTGCATCCGTTGCATGGCAATCCCTACTCACTCACATTGATATCTATTGATGGGCATCTCCATAGCCCGTTGATACGCCTAGTTGATGTGAGACTATCTTCTCCTTTTTGTCTTCTCCACAACCACCATTCTATTCCACCTATAGTGCAATATCCATGGCTCACGCTCATGTATTGCGTGAAGATTGAAAAAGTTTTGAAAAAGTTAGAGTATGAAACAATTGCTTGGCTTGTCATCGGGGTTGTGCATGATTTAAATACTTTGTGTGGTGAAGATAGAGCATAGCCAGACTATATGATTTTGTAGGGATAACTTTCTTTGGCCATGTTATTTTGAGAAGACATAATTGCTTTGTTAGTATGCTTGAAGTATTATTATTTTTATGTCAATATAAACTTTTGTCTTGAATCTTTCGAGTCTGAATATTCATATCATAATTAAGAAGATTTACATTGAAATTATGCCAAGTAGCACTCCGCATAAAAAATTCTCTTTTTATCATTTACCTACTCGAGGACGAGCATGAATTAAGCTTGCGGATGCCTGATACGTCTCCAACGTATCTATAATTTTTGATTGCTCCATGCTATACTACTACTGTTTTGGACTATATTGGGCTTTATTTTCCACTTTTATATTATTTTTGGGACTAACCTATTAACTGGAGGCCTAGCCCAGAATTGTTGTTTTTTGCCTATTTCAGTGTTTAGAAGAAACGGAATATCAAACTGAGTCCAAACGGAATGAAACCTTCGGGAACATGATTTTCTCACCGAACGTGACCCAGGAGACTTGGACCCTACGCCAAGGCATCCGAGAGGCGGTCATGATGGTGGGCCCCCCTAGGGCGCGCCCCCCGCCTCGTGGGCCCCTCGGTGCTCCACCGACGTACTCCTTCCTCCTATATATACCTACGTACCCCAAACGAACAGAGACGGAGCCAAAAACCTAATTCCACCGCCGCAACTTTCTGTATCCATGAGATCCCATCTTGGGGCCTATTCCGGAGCTCCGCCGGAGAGGGCCGTCATCACGGAGGGCTTCTACATCATCATGCCCCTCCGATGAAGTGTGAGTAGTTCACCTCAGACCTTCGGGTCCATAGTTAGTAGCTAGATGGCTTCTTCTCTCTTTTTGGATCTCAATACAAAGTTCTCCTCCTCTCTTTTGGAGATCTATTCGATGTAATATTCTTCTTTTTGCAGTGTGTTTGTTGAGATCGATGAATTGTGGGTTTATGATCAAGTCTATCTATGAATAATATTTGAATCTTCTCTGAATTCTTTTATGTATGATTGGTTATCTTTGCAAGTCTCTTCGAATTACCCGTTTGGTTTGGCCAACTAGATTGGTAGGTCTTGCCATGGGAGAAGTGCTTAGCTTTGGGTTCGATCTTGCGGTGTCCTTTCCCAGTGACAGAAGGGGCAGCAAGGCACGTATTGCATCGTTTCCATCGAGGATAACAAGATGGGGTTTATTTCATATTGCATGAATTTATCTCTCTACATCATGTCATCGTGCTTAAGGCATTACTCTGTTTTTAACTTAATACTCTAGATGCATGTTGGATAAGGCCGATGAGTGGAGTAATAGTAGTAGATGCATAATCATTTCGGTCTCTTGTCACGGACGTGATGCCTATATACATGATCATGCCTAGATATTCTCATAACTATGCTCAATTCTGTCAATTGCTCAACAGTAATTTGTTCACCCACCGTAGAATACTTATGCTCTTAAGAGAAGCCACTAGTGAAACCTATGGCCCCCGGGTCTATTCTCATCATATCAATCTCCATCACTTTAATCTTGCTTTGCTTTTTTACTTTGGCTTTACTTTTTACTTTGCATCTCTATACCAAAAATACCCAAAATATTATATCTATCAGATCTCACTCTCGTAAGTGACCATGAAGGGATTGACAACCCCTAATTGCGTTGGTTGCGAGTAGCTATCGTTTTGTGCAGGTACTAGGGACTTGAGCGTGGCCTCCTACTGGATTGATACCTTGGTTCTCAAAAACTGAGGGAAATACTTACGCTACTCTGCTGCATCATCACTTCCTCTTTGGGGAAATCCAACGCAAGCTCAAGAGGTAGCAGGAGGTACCAAAGTAATCCAGGAGTGGATCACTGGACGGCGGTCAAGAACATCCTAAAATACCTAAAAAGGACTAAGGATATGTTTCTCGTTTATGGAGGTGACAAACAGCTCATCGTAAATGGTTACGTTGATGCAAGCTTTGACACTGATCCGGACGATTCTAAATCGCAAACAGGATACGTGTTTATACTGAACGGTGGAGCTGTCAGTTGGAGCAGTTCTAAACAAAGCGTCGTGGTGGGATCTAAGTGTGAAGCGGAGTATATTGCTGCTTCGGAAGCAGCAAACGAAGGAGTCTGGATGAAGGAGTTCATATCTGATCTAGGTGTCATACCTAGTGCATCGGGTCCAATGAAAATCTTTTGTGACAATACTGGTGCAATTGCATTGGCAAAGGAATCCAGATTTCACAAGAGAACCAAGCACATCAAGAGCCGCTTCAATTCCATCCGTGATCAAGTCCAGGTGGGAGACATAGAGATTTGCAATATACATACGGATCTGAATATTGCAGACCCGTTGACTAAGCCTCTCTCACGAGCAAAACATGATCAGCACCAAGACTCCATGGGTGTTAGAATCATTACTATGTAATCTAGATTATTGACTTTAGTGCAAGTGGGAGACTGAAGGAACTATGCCCTAGAGGAAATAATAAAGTTATTATATATTTCCTTATATCACGATAAATGTTTATTTATTCATGCTGGAATTGTATTAACCGGAAACATGATACATGTGTGAATACATAGACAAACAGATTGCCACTAGTATGTCTCTACTTGACTAGCTCATTGATCAAAGATGGTTATGTTTCCTAACCATAGACATGAGCTGTCATTTGATAAACGGGATCACATCATTAGGAGAATGATGTGATTGACTTGACCCATTTCGTCTGCTTAGCACTTGATCGTTTTAGTTTACTACTATTGCTTTCTTCATGACTTATACATGTTCCTATGACTATGAGATTATGTAACTCCTGATTACCGGAGGAACACTTTGTGTGCTACCAAACGTCACAACGTAACTGGGTGGTTATAAAGGTGCTCTACAGGTGTCTCTGATGGTACTTGTTGAGTTGACATAGATCAAGATTACGATTTGTCACTTCGATTGTCGGAGAGGTATCTCTGGGCCCACTCGGTAATGCACATCACTATAATCCTTGCAAGCATTGTAACTAATGAGTTAGTTGCGGGATAATGCATTAAAGAACGAGTAAAGAGACTTCCCGGTAACGAGATTGAACTAGGTATTGAGATACCGACGATCAAATCTCGGGCAAGTAACATACCGATGACAAAGGGAACAACGTATGCTGTTATGCGGTTTGACCGATAAAGATCTTCGTAGAATATGTGAGAGCCAATATGAACATCCAGGTTCCGCTATTGGTTATTGACCGGAGACGTGTCTCGTTCATGTCTACATAGTTCTCGAACCCATAGGGTCCGCACGCTTAAAGTTCGGTGACGATCGGTATTATGAGTTTTTGTGTTTTGATGTACCGAAGATAGTTCGGAGTCCCGGATATGATCACGGACATGACGAGGAATCTCGAAATGGTCGAGACATAAAGATCAATATATTGGACGACTATATTTGAACACTGGAAGTGTTCCGGATGATTTCGGAGAAAACCGGAGTGCCGGAGGGTTACCGGAACCCCCTCGGGAGAAATAATGGGCCTTATGGGCCTTAGTGGAGAGAGAGAGGGCTGGCCTAGGGCAGGCCGCGCGCCCCTCCCCCTCTGGTCCGAATTGGACTAGGAGAGGGGGGGCAGCGCCCCCCTTTCCTTCTCCCTCTCCCCCTTCCTTTCCCCCTCCTAGTAGGAGTAGGAAAGAGGGAGTCCTACTCCTACTAGGAGGAGGACTCCTCCTCCTGGCACGCCATAGAGGGTCGGCCGGCCTCCCCCCTTGCTCCTTTATATACGGGGGTAGGGGGGCACCTCTAGACATAAGTTGATCATTGATCCCTTAGCCGTGTGCGGTGCCCCCCTCCACCATAATTCACCTCGATCATATCGTAGCGGTGCTTAGGCGACATCAACACCGTCAACACGCCGTCGTGCTGACGGAACTCTCCCGTGAAGCTCTGTTTGATCGGGGTTCGTGGGACGTCATCGAGCTGAACATGTGCCGAACTCAGAGGTGCCGTGCGTTCGGTACTTGGATCGGTCGGATCGTGAAAACGTTCGACTACATCAACCGCGTTCTCATAACGCTTCCGCTTACGGTCTACGAGGGTACACGGACGATACTCTTCCCTCTCGTTGCTATGCATCACCATGATCTTCCGTGTGCGTAGGAATTTTTTTGAAATTACTACATTCCCCAACAGAAAGGTATTAGGACTCTAGGCGTAACATGATTGGAAGAAGTCTTAGAGGGCCTCTTTTGTCTTTTTTAAACACTCGTAAGTAGTCACTTCAGTAAAATATCATCTTAATTAAATATTTATTACACCATCTTAAACTAATGGATTCCCCGTGTATGTTTCCTCTCACACCAACACCGCCAGTTTGATTGGAGATGCAATGCTTGCCATTTAGGTAGAGCAAATGCATTTGTTAAGACAAGGACAGAACAATATGGGCGCATTTTTATTGCCACTCATCCCGAATGGCCAAAGGTCATGTGTATCTCAAACAAGAAACGCTTTAGATGTTAGCCAAATTTCTTTCCCATCTAATCCCTGGGATGGATGACACCCTTGCTGGAGCAGCAACTACACACACGCGGCAGCTACTACTCCTTCGTTGAATGATATTCACTTTGGGAGATGATTCAAATGTATGTCCCTGATCTGGATTGACGTCTTAGTGTACAAATCTATCTAGGATATTAAATTTTGACAAACAATTAACCACCTAATTAGCAAGGTGTGCACCTAACCAATATCAATTAAAGAGATGATGGACCAAAATATCCTTTTCAAATACCTAGGTAGTTCTCAAATTTGTATGTCCTCATACGCAAACTTTGAATTGTATAGGTGATTCATTTTTGTTATCCTCAATTACCTGTTGTTTGGTTCACGTAGAGCACGCCATGTACATGTATGTTTAAAGGCCACGTTCCGAAGGCCTCTTAGACAACCGTCGTTTTATTCCACCTAGTTTGTTTTGCCGTTGTGTCGCTGGATGTAGGAATGTGTTGCCCGCTGAGGAGATCAACTGCATTCAATTTCAGTTTAGTTGCACATGAGCCGCCTGAAATGGAATTTGGGTCAGTCGATTTCGGATGAACAAAGCAGCCAACGGAGGGAAGGAAGAAGCAGTAACCAGCTCAGCGGAGAAGCCCTTTTGGGCTATGTTAGGGTGGTAGGCGACCGCATTATCCATTTTAGGGGTGTGGGATGGTGCAGATTCGCCGGAAAAAAACTGGTCATCGCTAGGGTTAGAGGGATGGCCGCACGGCCCAAGGAGGGGGTTAAGGGTGGGGCGGGGTGGCGAGCAGGAGCGCCGCCGGCCGCATGCGATGGTGGCCGCCTGTTCCGCCGGTGGTACGTTGGGTGGTTGGGGTTGAAGAAGAATGTGGGCCTTGGAGGTTGAAGAAGCAATCTTGACCGCTTGTTTTGCATCGGACGGCTAAAACCAATCGATTGACCCAAATTGATTTTTCTGTTGGCTTACCCCCTAGCCACCCCCGTTCAATTTTATGTGGTCATATGGAGTAGTACTAATCAAGACTAGTGCAAAGTGGGATTTATTGTGGCATGCTTTATTGAAAAACTTGAATTCTATATATGTCTATAAGAAAAGGTTTGTAAGTAAGTCTGGAAAGAAATCGGGTGTATTGATTCCATCTACATAGGATGCACACACTGACAAGCAAGTGAGATTTCAAAAGCACAGTTCCAATGGAAAAGTACTAATGAAGTCTTCAGGAATCTTTCTCTCCCTTTCTTTGACGGTGTCTTCTAGTCACGCCACTAAAATGATAAAATAGCATCTTAGGTAAATATGTCTGACGACATTTCTCTGGTGAGCCATAGAGATCCCTACCAGGGCACCCCCACCGCACCTACCTCAACCCTCTCGTTCGTCAGCCCTCCTCGCCGCCGCGGGCAGTGGCCTCCCATGCCAGCTTGCCGGTGGCAGCGGGCCTCCCCGTATGCCTGCCCTCTCTTCCGTTATCTTCCCCATCTAGTTTCCTCCATGGTCGGCCAGATCGGACACGCCACTGTGCAAGTGTCAGTTCTACTGCTCACGATCTGCTGGAGGTGGATACAGCCTCACTGTAGATGAGGCATCGTGCTCCTGCTTCAGCCCGTACAGAACGCCGGGTGCGGCTCCCACGGCCGGACGGAAGTTGTCCCCGGGATTGGATGCTCTGCCGAGTCAATCCATGGCCTGCCCACTGTTCATGTGGTTCTCCCATAGTGCAACTTCGACCCGGCACGATCGTGATGTGTGTGGCCGGTCGAAGGTAGCCGCGGCCTGGTCCCCGATGATGCTTGGCTAGTTGGCATGCTGCGGCGGTGAGTGTGACACATGTGCGACGGACACAAGGTATGTTATGGTTGTGGATCGACGCGAGTATGGCCCATATATGCTTGACTCTACCTGTGATGATAGCGAACATGAGCCGTGCGATGGTTGGATGACGTGAGCGTCACTATGGTGGCAGACGACATGTGATCTAGCGCGAGGCATCCCTGCTTTTTCTACTACCTAGATGCTCAACATTGTGTCCAGAACAATTGCCGGTGGACTTTGGCGAAGATATATAGGGCGTGGCCGTCGGATGACCCTGTATGTGTTCTTGGCGGCTCCGACGGCTATTTCTGCGGTCTATGTCCAACCATTGTTGAAGACTTGAGGCTGCTGGTGGGTTCTTGGTGGTGTTAATAACCTTGTTGATGCTGGCGGTGTTGCTTTGATCTGCTCCACATATACGTGGTATGTCCTGTTTGCGTGGCGATCTTCACGTTAGGTATGTTAACGTGTACGGTTGACATGTGACGACATGGCTTGCAGCAGTGACTTCTTCATTGAAAGGGGGGCGACAATACAAGGTGACTTAAGATTGGTGGTGCTTTTGAGCACAAGGTCTCGATCTCCAGAGTGAAAACTCTAGGTTTCACCTACATTGGTGCGCTCAGCTTACCACCTACTCAACCTCCTCTACAGCGCTACGTTCAAGGCCAATGTAGGTGAAACCTAGAGTTGTCACTAATTTACACAACCAACCACTATAGCTTTCCTGTCTTTTCTCCTGCAAATCAGAGGACCCGGCTTCCTTCGACAAGCGCAACCATGCGACATCTCTTCGGCCGAGCCATGATAGGTGCACCACCGGGACTCCGTCGTGCGCGGCCCTCGTTGATGCGGAATGCACCGCCGGCGTAGTGGTAGCAATGGCACGCTCACCCGACTTGCGGATGAGGTGCTTCATATGCTAAATGTGGAGCCGGCGGTTGAACGGTTGCGCTTGACGAAGAGTGGCGACCCACCTCCAGCTAAAACACTGCTAGGTGACGCAACTGCAATCGACCGAGAAAGGTGTGTCTTTGAGCATCCAGAATATTGTGAAGGCGTGTTGGATCCATTTTTCGAGAGCTGCCAAGCCTGGTCATCTTCTGATTCATCTTGACCGTCCAATATTGTTAGGTGCACACTAGAAAAGATCCTCTCACGGTGGATTACTCACAGGAATTTGGCTACACTATCTTGGGGAAGAAGAAGTTCTACAAAAAGGAGAAGAGATACAGGTTACAACTAAGCACTACATCCGCCGCAGGGATGTCTCCTTACTAACCAAGCCAGCTACTAAAGCAGCATTGCGGGTTTGCCACTCATCTTCCTTCATGAACATGTACGAGACCCACTGCGAGCCCGAGAACTGGTGATTGAGCCATCATGTCTGCACCGGCCTGTTGGGTTTGCTTCCTTCCCCTCGTTTCTCCTGTGCTGGAGCGTTGCTAGTGTTCAGGTCGTTGACAAATATGCAACCGCTAGCGGCAAGTCCCTGAATCTATGTGCATAGCACACGCTCATGCCCATGGTCCCGTTGCCTACCATTCCTTTTGCCATACAATTTTTCTAGTCAATGCCCTCGAGCAATGTTATGCTATTAGGGTGTACAATTACCATTCTAGAGAAAGATGTAGCACCAAAAACTCTATTTATAAGAGGCTGAACTCTAACCATATCTGAGAGTTGTCTCATGCAGTTATTTCATTTACTGTGGGAATCTTTGGTTTAAAACTTGAGTATAATGTTGAGCAGAGAAGTTACATAAGAAAGTCTGGAAGAAAGATGGGATGAATGAATTCCATTTACATAGAAGAAATTTTGAAAGCACGTGCACATAAGACGTCTAACGCAATACCATGCACAATTCAAATGGAAAAGCTCTAACATGATTTGGAGAAGTCTTTGGGAGTCTACTCCCTTTCATTGATAGGGTCATTAGAAGTCAATTCATGAAATATTGTCTCAAGTAAATATGCACTACACCATCTTAAAATAATCGATTCCCCCTGACCATCTCCTTCCAGACTAACACCACCAGTTTGATTGAGATACAATGTTTGCCTTTCCGACAGAGCCAGTGCATTTGGGAAGACAAGGATGGGAGAATTTAAGATCATTTTTGTTTTCAATCAGTCTAGATGGCCAATGGTGCATGTCAAATAAGAAAGGCTTAGAGTGTCGACAAAATTTCTTTTCCAACTAATCCTTTGGACGTTTGGCATCCCTGCTGGAGCAATAACTACATAGATGTGAATACCCATAATTCCTCCGGTGGTGTTCCCCGGCAGTGGGATCCATGGTTGTGTCCCTGCGGTTTGGCTCTCTAGATCTAGTGTGGAAGGGGATATGGTTCTCCTTCCCGGTGGTTGCGACATGGTGGAGGCCGTGGGGCCTGAGTTCTCTTATGCGGTCAATTGGTTTGCACTGGACGTGCCTCAGTTTTTTCAAGTATTTTTGCAGTTGTCCTCTTCTTCGAGTTTCGCCATCAGCTTTCCCTCTGCACTCGAGTCTCCGTGTGCTGGCGGCGCAGTAACTGGCCGGCATGCCTCCCTTGTCGAGATGGTACTGGTCAGTGTCATTTCAATGTTGTCTGCAAGGCCAGTATCTTCCTCAACTCTCAGGAGAATTCCTCTACAACCCGATGACACGGCGCCTTTCGAACCTAAGGCGAGGGGAAGGATACCTCTTCAGCATTAGAGAAGGATGGTCCGTTGTTTCTTTAGGGAAATGACATGACTACGTCGCGTGTATTTTAATTGGTTTTCAAATATTGAAATGTTTCAAGTGTAAAGGAAGAAATAGCAAAAAAAAATGGCCTACAAAGTGGGGCTGAGGTAGCCCCAGGGAGTACTGATATTGTTTCTTTCAATTGTGGGCATAGCCTCTCTTCTCCATTTTCTTGGCTATCTTTGGTGATGGGGTGTCGTGGCATCTCCATTAGAACAAGCTGTGTAAACTATTAAATTATAACATAGCTTACTCGTTCATCTTAGCCTTCTAAATAAATATCTGATAGTTACTCTTCACTCAAGACCACCAGACAACACAACTTCGGGAGGCACAACAACGTGTCACGTGCTTCGGCTTTCCCTTCCTGTGGAGAGAACGAAGCGAAACCATCCGCTCTAGTCGCTGCAGTTTCCCCGCCGTCTCCGGCAGCTCTCCTACCCGGACGATCTCTGGTCATCGGCGGGAGGGGAGTCACCGGATCCCGTGTGTGGCTTGTTTAGCAGTAGTTTTAGGGCTAGCATGCTTAGGTTTTCAGCCGGCCATGGTGACTACTTTGGTGGTGCTGTGACGGCAGCGAATAAATTTCCTCTGGATTCCTCTTCGACATGCTCCTCTTTGTCGTCAGAAGTGGATCTGGTTGGTCTGGTGTCGTGACGTCTCCAGCGGCGGTGAAAACTCGGTGGAGGCCCTATGTGCTTCAATCCCATTGCCGCGATGGTGTTTGCTCCGGCGCCGTGGTCGGGATTGGAGGCCTCGTTCCGGATGCAGTGGGGTCGCCGGTGTTATCTCCTTCGAGAATGACGGCGGCGACCTGATCTGAAAGATAGCCGGTTCGGCACGAGAAAGACGGGTCCAGGATAGCGGCTTCGGGTCTTCTCTCCAACATTGTTGGATGAGTGCAGTGAAGCCGTGGATAGAAGATCGTGGGGATGATCACGGTGGACGAGCCGCAAGGTCTCATACCACACGGTGGTTTGCTTCATCTACTTACAACGCAGCTTTATCTGTTATGTAGCTAATTCTATCCTTGGCAAGTTCGTGTCTCCCCTCTTTCCGATGAAGTTTTTGTGACGGCGGCGTACGGCGGTGAGAGCTGGTTGTTTTGCTTTTAGGATCCCAAGCGTTTCTTTGCAATTTTTCGTGTGTTTCTTCTTGCAATGTGTTGTACCGTATGTGTTGTGGATGCCTCTTGATTGTGGTTATGTGTGGGTTTGTAATTCTGCTCATGAATAAATAACACGTTGTTTACCTCAAGAGAAAACTCCATGAGGCTAAATAAATGCTAGGCCCACTTGTCAGCCTCAAACATCCTTTCTTCTTCCTTCCTCCACTCAATTTTGGCAAACGTTCGAAGGGGGGCAGAATTTGGATAAGCAACTAGTGATGGGATTGGACTAGTGAACTTGCTTTTTATTCCCAAACTCTTGGTTACACACACATGGGAATAACAAGTTGGAATTTGCATTTTAGAACACGATGTCGCACGAGTGTGCGGCCATGAGGACTGTGAGCAGGCGGAGCAAAGGCTGCTGCACTAGGAGGTGCCAAGCGTCCCGTACGTCGAACAAGGATGTATTCGATGTCAAGCTACAGCACTAGCAGGTGCTCTGCCTCCGATTGAGCGAGGAAGGTGCTGCACTGAGCATCAACATGATGGCAAAGAAGTACTGGATCCAGTTGTCATGAACTGCCAAACCTGCTTATCTTCTAATTCATCTTGGTCGTCCAGTATGCAATCAATGAAGGATGCGGAAGGGTTGGTTACTCTGCGACTTGCCAGGGGCAAGTCACTTAATCCATGTGCATAGCACACACCCGTGCTGGTGCTCCTGTTGCCTACCATACCTATCGCCCTACAATTTTCCGGTCAACACCCTAAAACAATGTTATTAGAGTGTACAATTACAGTCCTAGAGAAAGAGGCAGCACCAAAAACTCTACTTATGCAAGGAGCGTGGTATGGTAGAGAAGAATATGAAGAGTCTATGTAAAGATATTCAACTCTACCCATGTTTCGAGAGTTGGCACATGCAGTTATTTCATTTACTGTGGTCATGTTTGGTTCAAAACTTGAATTCTAAGGAGAGCATAATACCATGCATGGTTCAAATGGAAAGGTACTAGGAGTAACATAATTTGAAGAAGTCTTCGATGGCCTCTTTTGCATTTTTTAAACGGTCGTCAGTAGTCACTTTACTAAAATATCATCTTAATTAAATACTCCCTCCGTCCGGAAATACTCGTCGGAGGAATGCATAAAAATCAATGTATCTAGAACTAAAATACATCTAGATACATCCATTCCTCCGACGAGTATTTCCGGACGGAGGAAGTATGTATTACACCATCTTAAACTAATGGATTCCCGTGTATGTTTCCTCTCACATCAGCATCACTAGTTTAATTGGACATGCAATGTTTGCCTTTCAAATAGAGCAAATGCATTTGTGAAGACAAGGACGGAAGAATTTTAGCTCATTTTTATTGTCAATCATGCCGAATGGCCAATGGTCATGTGTGTGTCCAAAAAGAAAAGCTTTAGATGTCAGCCGAATTTCATTCCCATCTAATCCTTGGGATGGATGACAGCCTTGCTGGAGCAGCAACTACACACATGCAACAGCTACCGCTCCTCCATTGAATGATATTCAATAAGTTTCACTTTGGGAGATGATTCAAATGTATGTCCCTGATTTGGATTGACATCTTAGTGTACAAATCTATCTAGGATATGAAATTTTGACAAAAAATAACCACCCAATTAGCAAGGTTTCTCCCTAACTAATATCAATTAAAGAGATGATGGACGAAAATATCCTTTTCAAATACCTAGCTAGTTCTCAAATTTGTATGTCCTCTTACGCAAACTTTGAATTGTAAAGGTGATTCATTTTGGTTATCCTTGATTACTGTTGTTTGGTTCACCTGGAGCACGCCATGCACATGTATGTTTAAAGGCCACGTTCCGAGGGCCTCTTTGACAACAGTCGTTTTATTCCACCTGGTTTGTTTTGCCGTTGTGTGCTAGATGTAGGAATGTGTTGCCGGTGAGGAGATCAACTACATCCAATTTTAATTTAGCTGCACATGAGTCGCCTGGAAATGGAATTTGGATCAATCAATTTCGTATGAACAAAGCAGCCGATGGAGGGAAGGAAGAAGCAGCAGCCGGCTCAGTGAAGAAGCCCTTTCGGGATATGTTAGGGTGGCAGGCGACCCCATTATCTATTTTAAGGGTGTGGGGTGGTGTAGGTTCGTCGGAAAAACTGGTCATCGCTGGGGTTAGAGGGATGGCCGCACGGCTGAGAGGAGGCGGTTAAGGGTGGGGCGGGGTGGCGAGGCTGGAGCAGGAGCGCCGCCGGCCGCAGATGATGGGGCTGGTTGTTCAGCCGGTGGTACGTTAGGCTGAAGAAGCAATCTTGACCGCTTGTTTTGCATCGGACGGCTAAAATGAATCAATTGACTCAAATTGATTTTTGTGTTGACTTACCCCTAGCCAACCCCGTCCAATTTTATGTGGTCGTATGGACTCGTACTAATCAAGACTAGTCCAAACTGAGATTTATTGTGTCATACTTTATTGAAAAAATTGAATTCTATATATGTCTATAAGAAAAGGTTTGTAAGTAAGTTTGGACAGAAATCGGATGTATTGGTTCCATCTACATAGGATGTACACACTGACAATCAAAACGTGAGATTTCAAAAGCACAGTTCAAATGGAAAAGTACTAATGAAGTCTTCAGGAGTCTCTCTCCCCTTCTTTCACAGTTTCTTCTTGTCACGACACTAAAATAATAAAATATCATCTTAGGTAAATATGCCTGACGACATTTCTCTTTTGAAGTAGTATCATGAGAATTTGGAGAAAAGGAATTTTCCAAATTCATCAAAGACCTATCCCATGAACAAGTTGTAGAAAAAAGAGTAGTTCCTTCTTCATTGCCATCATTCAGTAAAATATTCCTCTGCATTCAGCGACTGCCATGGGTTTAGTGTTGAGCTCATCCTCGAACTAGTTCACTAGATGAAAGAGGCATAGCTCGGGTGGATATAGGGCTTCAACTGAGGGGGGTTTGTGTTCCCTTCATGGGATCGAGCACCACCAAAGAGCCCTCTAGAGAGAAGAGCTAGGCGATGTCGACTCATCATGAGTTCATGACCATGTTGGAGAAACAAAGTTACGATGTGGAAGAAACACCTGGCATGTGGGTCGGTACACCTACCATAGTGGCATATGGATCCAAAGTTTGAACCTATTGTTTTTTCCTAAACTGGTTAGACCTTGTGCAAATTGCAAATTAGTATAGGACACTATGGAAAAAGTGCAACAAGTTCAATTTTACATGATCCAACGGCAATATAGTGTAATTTATTTGGATTGAGCAGCGATTGTGCTAACTTTTTCCCTATCTTATTTGCATGTACCCATAGATGAATTGCATCTTTCCCAAGCTACGATGAGGTTGCATCGGGCTGTGTACGGTCATGATTCTCTTGAGCCCAAGCAGCCCGTACCACTTGCTCGAGCAGCTGCACACCTTTATGGACAACATGTATTAGTCGACAGTACCAGCCGTGCCACCATTAGAAAGTGGTTTCATCGTCTACCAGAACCATGAAGATGTGCTTGGACCGCATGTCTTTGCTAAAGCCAAATTTAGAGTCCCAAAAGCACATCTTGGGATGTTTGTTTACTCTAGAAAGAACATACACATGGTACGATTTGTGTGAACTAATTGTGTACATGGCTTTTGACCAGTATCAGAGGATGCAATGGTGCCACTATGCTCAATTCCTTTGTTAACCTTGTGAATGCAAACATCGGATCAAGGACGGGAACAGAATAACAAGTATGCCATTCCATCTCCCTAGCCAGATCACTGTAGCTAGTTGTTTGGTCCATCTAGCATATCGAGAGTTAACTCGTTAATTCACTTATCTGTTCCTTTTGATGTCGGGCCATGGAAAAAAGATCAGGCCCGTTTACACACACAAAATCAGATACTCTAAACTCTCAGCACATGTCTTTCTTATGCAACCAACTATAAAGACATTTTCCCATCGACAATAACACTAAATGCACATAGTTTTCTCGAAAATAAAACCTGCTACTACGAAAAATATCACACAAAAGGCCTTATTTTTTACTATTGAGGAGCCCTCTACTCCCAAATTTTATTTGAATGAAGCTAATACGCGTTGATACATAAATTAAGTTTCCAGTTACTCATACAAAAAATGTATACAACACTATCCAACAGGAAACACTGGATATTAAGCGTAACCGGTGTTCTTTTGTACATCCGGTTAGATTTTTTTGCTAACTCAAGGCTTAGAGGTCCTCCACGTTCCTTGAGGTTCCACATCTTCTCATCATTTTTACCTTCTATGTTGACCCTGTTTGTTGGACCTGGATATAACTAGTAGCTTGATTACATTGAGATGTAACTCTGACATATACACCACTTTGTGCACACAGAATCCAATCCACCTTCTGTTTCCGGTGGTCCCGTTGCCTATCATTCCTAACAATCTTTACCATTTTCCCGATCAACGCGCTTGAGCAATATTATTAGAGCATACAATTACAATTCGAGATGAACACATGGCACCAAAACTCCACTTATATAAGACATGCAACATGGTAGAGAAGAACATGAAGACTTTATGTAAGAGGGTGAACTCTGCCAAAGTTTCAAGAGTTGGCAAAGGCAGATATTTCATTTATTGTGGACATGTTAGGTTGAAAACTTGAATTCTCTGTTTAGTAGAAGAAAGAAAGCACGAGCATATAAGTTGTCTATCACAATACCATGCACAGTTCAAATGGAAAAGTACAGAGTTTGGACAAGTCTGTGGGAGTCTCCCTTTCTTTGACAGTCTCTTCAGTAGCCACTTGATTGAAATATCATCTCAAATAAATATATACTACACCGTCTTCATGTCAAACAGTCAAAATATCATGAGAATTTGGGGAAAACAGAATGTCACAACTCATCAACAACTATCCAATCCACAACTCTGTAGAAATAAGAACAATTCCTTCACTACCATAATTCATAAACAACAACCAAGAAACTGGTCACCCTTTAAAGACTTACAGGTGATGAGTGTCATTCTATGGCCATTTTAACGCAATGCTGACAAACAGCTATGGACGTTGCTGACAAACCCAATATAAATTACCTATGGACAAGGGAACTCGTCGTGGCACAAAGTGAGGCAAGGTCACCAGAAGTGAAACCCTTTTTCCTTGCCTCTATCACCGAGGGAGGGTATTTGTAATGAGATCTCTATTGGTTGGCATGCTGTATTCATCACCATCCTCCAGTGTTCGTTACTGATTCCGGTGTGGTTTGACATTGCCTGGTTTCCATCCAAGTTCCCAAGCTCTTTCCTCCCACAAAGCAGTTAATTTCCTTTGACCGAGCAGCGACTCGGCTGACTTCTCCCTAGCTTCTTCACATGTATCCATACCTGAACTGCATTTGTCAGCCTCCTTTTGATACTGCGAAGCTAGTTTTTTAGCCTCGAGCAACTTTACATCGGCTTGTTGCTGAGCTTCTGTTGCTTCCTCCTCTCTCTGCTTTAGCTCTTCTATTAGTAACTCTGTTTCCTCACCGGAAGCATGATTCTTGACCTCTTTGAATTGCTTGGCACAGTCTGGAAACATCAGAAGCAATAATAACCAGTTAATCCAGTCACAAGATAATTACAAGATATGCTATGGAATATACGTGACCTTGGGTGCTTCGTTGAACTACTTAGCATAATATCCAAGTCAAGACTAACTGTAAACATGGAGAAAATAACTGAGCTACTTGGTTAAACTACTAATGAAACAGAGTATATCATGGATAAGTGTGGAGAGAACAATAAACATAAGAAAATATTTCCACATGTAGCAACTAGAGCAGTAGACATCTTTCAGACTATAAGGACAAAGGAAGGCATCGCAGATTGAACTTGAGAATCAAAGAACAAATATTGCAATGCTCATATGTGATAGCACCAAGACAAGACAGGCATCAACCTTTCAGTACCATGGCATGTTATACATTCAACTCTATCTTGTTTAGTGAAATACACAATTACTCCCAGTATAAGGCTACAATGTGAACCAATGTTCTGACTTCTGAATAACTGAAAACTTCTTGGCCTCACCCCCAAATTTCAAGCATAGCTCAAGTTATAATCGATCAGCCATGGCAAGGCCAGGCATAGAAAATCTGATGCATAATAAGCATTGAACAAACTGAGGAAGTTAAGCCATACATACTTGTTAGGACATTCAGATCACAGGTTAGAATGCCCCCAATAAATGAAAGTCGACAGATCCCATAATTTACATATCATGCCAAGTTCTTAGCCTATCCACAGTACTACCGTGTCCCGTCCACAGCAGAAAGCAATACTAGTTAAACAACTGACAAGGTAGACAGTGTCATGGATACAATCTAATTTAAGAGTGCAAAGAGAACATAAACATAAGAAAAGATTTCCAGTTTTCCACGAATAGCAACTAGAGCACCACACATCTTTGAGTAGACTAAGGACAAAGGATGCTACCCCAGGTGGAGCTTGAGAATCAAATAACAAATAGTATTAAAATGCTCATACGTGATAGCACCGACACAAGATTTCAGTAGCATGTCATGTTATACATTCAATTTTATCTTGTTCAGTGACCATACATAATTACTCCTAAATAAAGCTACAACCTGAACCCGTGTTATGACTTCTGAATAAGTGAAAACATCGTGGTCGCACACCCAAATTTCAAGTATGCTTATAATTATAACAAACTGAGCAAGCTAAACTGTGCATTATTGTAGGACATTCAAGTCACAGATTAGAGTCCCTCAAAAAAACTCTACAGATCCCCTAATTTACATATCGTTCTAAGTTCTCAGCCTATCCACAGTCCTACCGTGTCCCGTCCCGTCCACAGCAGAACGCAATTTTGAGCGGTTACAAACGCATTGCTCGCACAGCACAGAAATGTTGCACGGGGAAGGCAGGGAAAGATCTGGGCGGGTAGGTCGGGCACCGACAGCAAGAGGGGTGGGTACCTTCCGGGAGCTGGAGCAGCGGGAGCGCGTCGCAGTCGCAGGCGCACGCGGGGCAGGCCCCCGCCGAGCGGCCGAGCGCCTCGGCGACGTGCCAGTAGAGCGGCGGGCCGACGATGTAGGCGGCGACGCCGAGCCCGAGCAGCGCCACCAGCGCCATCACCGCCGCGGGGCTCGGGCCCCACAACGACGACGACAAGGAGCGGCCCGCCATCGCCTCCGCGCCGAGGGTGGTTGAAGGATTGATGGAACGGCCGCGCTGCGCTGCGGTCCGGCGCGAGGTGGGCGTGGCTTGTCGGCGGCCCGGCGCGGCGGTGCGGGAAGTGAAGAGGGGGAGTGGGAGTTGGTGAGTGAGTGGGGACGGACCGGACGCGCGCGAGTGGAGACGGGCCGGCCCCAAACCCAGATGAGATCCGGCGGCGCTGAGACGCCCACGTCCAGTTGAGTTCGTCCCACGGCCAAGAAGCACCTACGTATGTGTCATTGCCTCAAAAAAAAAAACTACGTATGTGTCAGCTTCAGCCATTTTTTTTTGACTCGATTACAATTTGTAACTATTCTTCCTGAAAGAAACACGCACACAGCACGCATACAGAATTGTGTTTTTGCTTCTGCTTAAAGAGGATGAGAGGGTTTTGCTTCTTTTTCAGAACTGGGCCAATCGCATTAGGAGTTTGTCGAATTCACGGCTTTCTCCCGTTGAGCTACGCTGGCTTATGATGTAAACTGGGGCCCGATCTTTCGATAAGAGGGAGATAACTACGATTTTGGGTGGGACTTGATCCTCACGATCCGGCTACCAACCGTACAGGAAGAACCGTACACGACTGATATCCACGGCAATCGCTGAACCAACTCCACGGCGTTATCGACCGAGCCAACGGCACGATCGACCTATCCACGAAGGATTTTTCCTGCAAGCAAATCGAAGAACATGCAAGAAAATAATAGCCAAGCAATCTGAAATTGCGGATATGCTAGATGAATAAATCTCACAAGTTGGGGTTCCGATAGGATGTCTTGACGGTCGCACTAGCCGCTACGAGCGAAGACAAATAAAAGTAGCAATAGCTAAACTTTTCTAAACAAAACCCGAGTCTAAAACATAATCTAGGGTAACTATTTATTAGAGGCAGACGTGTTGTCGAGTCGGTTCGCTGTATCTCATTCGGACTCTGCTTCGGGCGTACGTGCACGGGCCCACGTGTAGAGGCCGCAACGTTCCAGGGCCAGACTGAGAGTCCACGATTTGATTCCTAATCCAAGTGCTTCGATCCTGGTGCCCTCTGTCCTTGTGCACGTAACATCAAATGATGGTTGTGATGGATCATGGATGGTTCGATGGTGCACGCATGGCATGTACATGCATGTGTTCCATGCATATGAACCGCTCCTCATTTTCACACGGCTCTTGTAAAAATATTTTGGTATTCTGCATACAATAAAAGAATGTGTTGTATTTCTACTCCAAGTAACAAAATTATAATTTATATAATTATTAATAGAAATCACCTGATTATTGTATATGCGGATAATATTTTTGGTCTCATCGGTGGAGGCTATGTCCACATCAGCTTAGCATCAGCCTCCCTGAAAGACGGACACTTACTCGATATGTCATTCCGATGCCTCTCAATTTTAAGTTGAAACTACACGTCTTTCTCATGCATCTTATTGTGCCGAAACATGT